>NC_139239.1:14709584-14958682 GCF_977018435.1 Lepisma saccharinum | reverse complement strand
CTGTAATCCTAATCTGTAATAGGTATTGTAATAGGTTTTAGGTCCAAAGTTCAAATTTTTGTTTCAGTATTTTTATATTGTATACTTGTATTATAGAATCTTGTACAAAATAAATATAAAATGTAGTAATAGTCTGGTAAACCGTCATTTTCTTTCAAGTTCCTGGATACAAATCTGTAAAATTTTTGCTTAATATAAAATGTTTCCTAAACTTGTCCATCCTTTTACAATGATGGTTTGTGGAGCATCAGGAAGTGGAAAAACTACTTTTGTAACAAAACTTGTCAATTCTATTTTTTCTTTTGTCGAAAAACCTGTTAAAAAAATAGTGTGGTGTTACGATCAGGAAAATAGTATCCCAAAAAATATTGGTGATGTGGAATATCATAAAGGAATTGTTAATTGGCAATCATGGAACGGGAAAACTCCTACCCTTATAGTGCTAGATGATCTTATGATGGTTGCTGAAGGAGAAAAAGTTGCAGATCTTTTTACGAAAGGTAGTCACCACAAAAATATTTCAGTTGTTTTTATAACACAGAATCTTTTTCACCAAGGAAAAAATTGTAGAGATATTTCTTTGAACGTAAAACATTTTGTTATATTTAAAAATCCACGAGATATGAACCAATTTACTGTTTTTGCACGACAACTTCAACCTCATCGCATGAAGGAACTTGAAAAAGTATATATAGATGCAACAATAGAACCTCACAGTTATTTGTATATTGATCTTTCCCAGTCAACACCGGATCCTTTACGTTATCAAACAGATATTTTTAATACAGATCATTCAACCATATATCTTCCTCAGGAATGCCTGAAACCTCGAGATGAAGAAAACGAGGAAGAGACGTACCAACTTACGTTCTAAACAGAATATTTCTTTTAAAACACATTCACCTTTTTTGCACATATTGAAAAATTCCCCAACAAAAGTTCGTAAAACATTATTGAAAAGTGCTCCCAAAAAAACAATCCGTTTTATAAGTGAATGTTGTCTGAATGTTTTAAAAGGCAATATAAAACTTCGGCCGTCTGTAAAGCATCGTCTAACACCTTACAAAACTGTTTTACGTAGACTTGTAAAACCTAAAGTAAATATCGAGAAACGAAGAAAAATTCTTGTTCAAAGAGGAGGGTTTCTACCCCTACTTTTAGGATCTCTATTATCAGGTCTTCTCGGAACTCTCATTCCACATTAATAATGACACCTGTTTACAAAAAAATGATTGTTCTTTCACCAGAACAATTGACACGTATTCGCGGTTCCGAACAGTCTATAAATCAAAAATTATCTGTTCTGGATAAAAAAATGAACGAAATTTTTAAAATGAAAAATATACCAGATGACCAAAAATGGCGTCTTTATAGAAAAGAATTGGATGAGTATTTATGGTTGAGTCGAAAATCGAAAGAACCATTAGAGATTCCTATTATCCAGGATAATGGTGATTCTAGTATTTCACCAGGATCAACATATTTTCCTCCAAACCTGGTAGAAACATTACCACGTAATACAAGACAGCAGTTAGAAAATATTATTGATGAGTATCAATCTACAGCCCAACGTCTAATCGAAAAAGATCAGGAAAAAACGCTTCCGGAACCGAGATCTTTAAATTTTTCATCGTCATCATCACCAACGGAGATTCCTGGTCCGTCTCGTAAACGAAAACCTGCGAAAAAAAAGAAGAAAAATGTTGTCTTACGTGTTTCCAGAAAAACTTCACCATTTTTGAGAACACCTGATGCATACAAACTCGTTCCTTTAAGAAAAAGTCGTAGACAGAGAGACCAATCATGGGAGTCCCTAAAGTAAAACATGATAAAATTCTTGCTAGAATATATTACGATCCTCAACACAGAGCCTCATTTTCTTCTGTGGATCGTTTATGGAAAGCTGTACGAGATAGGAATATATCTCGTGATACAGTAAAAAATTGGTTAATGCACCAGGAAACATACACTCTCCACAAAAGTGCACGAAAAAGGTTTCCTCGAAACCATTACAATGTATGGAACATAGATATGCTCTGGGAAGCCGATCTTAACGATATGACATCGATACAAAAACATAACGACGGATTTAAATATCTCCTAACAGTGATCGATGTATTTTCAAAATATGCTTATGCATTACCCCTAAAAAATAAAACAAGTAATTCTGTAACCGAAGCTTTCAGAACCATTTTTGAACAAAGCAAAAGAAAACCTGCCACATTACAGACAGATCAAGGAACAGAATTTACGAATTCTGTGTTCCAGAATTTTCTGAAAAATGAACAAGTAGACTTTTCGATCGCAATTAACCACCCTGTAAAAGCAAGTATAGTGGAACGTTTTAACCGAACGTTAAAAGAACGAATGTGGAAATATTTTACAGCAAAACAGACAAGACGTTACATAGATATTTTACCTCAACTTCTTGAAGGTTACAATACTGCAATCCATCGTTCCATAGGAATGGCACCTCAAGATGTAAACGAAACTAATGTTTACACAGTATGGAAACATCTCAATAGACACAACAACCGTATCTCACACACATTTTCAGATTTGAAAGTTGGGGACATTGTGCGAATTTCTGTTGTTAAAGGACATTTCGAAAAAGGATACGAACAATCGTGGTCACGAGAACTTTTTAAGATTCATTCCGTCGTTCAACGGCAGCCTGTACCTGTTTACATATTGGACGACTTAAATGGTGAACCTGTAAAAGGAACATTTTACAAACAGGAGGTTCAGAAAGTATATTCGAATCCTGACGAAGAGTATAAAATTGATAAAATTTTAAAAACACGAGGTAAAGGTAAAACTTTAGAATACCTTGTTCGTTGGCTGGGTTATCCCTCCAGTTTTGATTCATGGATCAAGGCATCATCGCTAAAACCGATAGCAGACAACTAAACCTCAATATATATCGAAATATATCACCATTTCGAATCAGTGAGTTCTTCTTGTTCAGTCAGAATGGATGATAATTTCTACATCTACCTCCCATCGTCTTCATCAGAAAAATATTTTTCAAACAATACATTAACTCATTTTACTGTAAAATTGGCAAAACGTATCGATCTGCCTCCAGATTTGTGGGAAGTCGGTTTAGCAGAATTATGTCATTCAACTCTTTATGATAACGTTCTGGAAACAGATTCAGGACAACTAACATTTCCTGTTCGAACATACACAAATGTTGACGACTTGATTTCGTCGATCGTAACTTCCCTTCCCGATAATCGAGAAATACGAAAATCTGTGCTTTACAAATTCTGGCATCTTCTGGCTGACCCGCAATGGAGTTCATTCGAGTCATCTGTTTCTACAGATAACACACTATATATTAACGATCAACCGTTTTATTTTCCTGCAGCTACTTATACAATAGATGATCTTATTTTTTTCCTGAAAACCAACCCTGCAAATGTAGCTATTCCTACTCATCTTCGATTCTATTTTAAAGCTGCCGTATATAAACACTTGTCCGAAACAGGAATGCTCGACCCTGAACCCGATGCCTCTGTAGACAATACAATAACACCAATAGATTTAACAGACGACTATGCTAAATTTCGATATGATATATTAAAATCTATCTACTCTTCGCACGTAATATCTAATAACGTTGTCGATAAAAATCCTTACATATTTGTATATTCAGATATTGTAAAACAACAGTTGGTCGGTGAAGAAATGATACGTCTTTTACGTCTTACTCGAAAACAATGTTCAGAAGTAGATACCACATGTACGATACCTGTAGCTCATCACACATTCAATCCGATTCACTATGTTTCTCTGGATAAAAGTTCTTTTGAAACAATAGAAATTACTTTGAACGATCAAAAAGGAAACTTTTTACCTTTAAGAAACGGTTCCGTTCCTACTATCGCTGTTTTACATTTTCGTAAAAAAACAAAATCCTTTTAAAAAACCGACATAACACTATTTTCTCAGTCTATATTGGTAAACGAATGAGTCATCATGAATTCGCAAGCAGAATATTACACAACCCAAATACATGGAGGAATCGGACCCATTTTTCGTTCTAACAGAATTCAGAAAGGAAGAGGATTAGGTTCTCTTTTTGCTGGACTTTTCAGAATGGTGAAACCTCTTCTCTGGAGTGGTGCAAAAGCTATCGGAAAAGAAGCTTTAAAAACTGGTGCTAATATTGTTACAGATATTGCAACAAGTCAGCAAACCCCGAAAACTATTGTTCGTCAGCGAATACGTGAAGCTGGTCAGAATCTTAAAACTAGAGCACAACAAAAAATCGATTCTCTGACAGGTTCGGGTATAAGAAGAAGAATTGCAAGAAAAAATACCCATTCGGTGTTAAAACGTTCAGGTATCCGTGCTAGAACCTCGAGAATCAAGAAAAAACGTACATCCGTAAAACGTCGAAAAACATCATCGAAATCTAGGAAAACACGTAAAAGAAAAATCAGACAAAATATCAAAGTCAGAGATATTTTTACATCATGATACAGAACAGCACCTGGGTAATTTCACAGTTCGACCTTTTTCAGAAAAAACATACTATTCCGTACAAACCTATTGCTTTCTTCGATAACCAGAATGTAACTTCGTTTCTCGAACCTGTCTATCTTCGCTTACAGCTGAAGATGATTAAACAAGATGGAAGTCGTATGAGAACTCTACCGTCCGATAAAAAATCGATTCTCTGACAGGTTCGGGTATAAGAAGAAGAATTACAAGAAAAAATACTCATTCGATGTTAAAACATTCAGGTACCCGTGTTAGAACCTCGAGGATCAGAAAAATCAAACAGACTATCAAAGTCAAAAATATTTTTACACAATGATGCAGGACAACACGTGTATGATTTCACAGTTCGATCTTTTTCGGAAAAAACCTATTCAACAAAATGTCGAAAAAACCTACACTGTTACCTACAAACCTATTGCATCCATCGATAACCAGAACGTGATACCATTTCTCATACCTGCAACAGCAACAGATTTTCTGGATCTTGCATCTGTTTATCTTCGTTTACAGGTGGAGATGGTCAAACAAGATGGGAGTCGTATGAGTGCTTTGCCGACCGATAATGCAACCACAAAAAATTGTGGGGTAGTAAATTATCTCCTCAATACTATATTTTCACAATGTAACGTTGCTATCAACGGTATATCTGTAACAAATGCTGACAACAATTATGCATACAAATCGATTTTTGAGGTACTTCTCAATTACGGTACTGATGCTGCAAATACACATCTTACTAATGCTTTATGGTACCTGGACACACCTGGAAACCAAGATAAAATCACAACCAATAACGAAGGTTTCACCACCCGAAAAAATTTTTTCCAGTACGTTCCGTCATCAGGAAATCCTATGGAAGTAACAGCCGAAATGGAACTTATGGGAAAACTCCACATAGATTTTTTCAATCAGCCTAAATATCTACTCAATGGTGTGGAAGTACGTATCGAACTTATCAAGTCACGTGATGCTTTTTATATCTGGGGAGATCAAGATTCACCTAGCGTACAAATAAAAATTTTAAAAGCTGCTCTCGAAATAAATCACGTCATTCCTACTCCTAGCACCAGTTTGGCTATAGACAGAGCACTTTCTTACGCTCCTGCACATTATCCGTTCACAAGAAGTATTATCAAGGCATACTCTTACGTTGCAGGAACGCAGCAGATTTCTATCGACAATGCTTTTCAAGGTCCTTTTCCGAATGTTATTCTTTTTACTATGGTATCCACCGCCAGCTTTCTCGGAGACAGTAAAAAAAATCCGTTCGACTTTAGAAGTTTTAACCTATCTTCTTTCCATCTTGTAAAAAATGGAGAGCTCACACCTTCTGAACCTTTACGAATCAGTACAGGAGGAAATAGCGGTTTAGTAACACGTGCCTACCAAACTCTCTTTTCCGGCACAGGTATCCATCACAATAATTATGGACATCAGATAACAAGGAAGATGTTTGAAAACGGATCATTTTTTCTAATTTACGACATTACACCAGATTTTTCAGGAAACGATACACACATCAGTCTACAGGAACAAGGTACCTTAGGAGTAGAAATGCAGTTTTCTCCACAACTGTCGGAAAATGTTACCTGTCTTCTCTATGCTGAATTCGAAGTGGCCTTGGATGTGACAAAAGACAGAGGTGCTATCCTTCACTAATAAATCTAACAATTTTACTCTATAAATTTGGTGTATTCCTGTTTTCTGCCACAGAAACCTACCTGTATCGTAATAGAAAAAGACTATCGTGTTTGTGTACTTTATTATAAACGTATCCGACATGAACACATCACAGATCAGACATATTTTATCTCACAATTGTTCCACCAAAACAATTTTTTGTGGTGTTTACCCGAGAGATCTTCTGCCTCGAACGTTCTCCACCCCTGCTTTGATAATCGCAAACACGGATACTTCCGATTCCGAAGGAACACACTGGGTTGCTTTCTATTTCGACAAAAACAATAAGGCAGAATATTTTGATTCATACGGTTTCCACCCCTATTACCCAGAATTCATAACATTCTTGAACCGTCATTCCTCTATTTGGACTCACAATAATACCCCCTTACAAGGAATATTTGCTACAACTTGCGGACATTACTGTTGTGTATATGCTTATTATAAAGCACATCACGTCACAACCAGGGATTTCATCCGGATATTCCCACCGGGTGTCAGTAAAGATGAATATATTTTACACCGTTTTCGTCAGATCTTCAAATGTTTACCGCATTCAAAGTGTCCTAAAGGAGCACAAGTGTGTCGTTCCATCAAACCAGTTCGGGAGTGTATAAGGTGATTTCTATATAAAATATGTATGATGATTCTGCTCACTCTCAGTATCATCTTGACACCTTTAGTGAAAACATCATGGAACCGGTCAAAAATTCTACAATGGAAAAACATGATCAGCTTCTAGACCGTATTACTCATAAGGATGGTGTTTCTAGATGTAGAAAACGTAGACGTCTGCCCCCTACCAAAGTTGAGATTCCTGTTATAAAAACTGAACCGATCGAGAGTGAACCGGATGTGACAAAGGATTGCGATTTCATGAAAATACGTCAAGAAAACAGTTCTTCCCAAAATAAAACCGAATGTTCGGAACTGCACAACATAGATGTCTGTTTGGACCTTTATCTTGCAAATATATACTTTCTGAACACAGAAAAAACCAAATATGTAGCAGTAGGATTCGAAAAACAAACACCTTTCAATCTGGTATGGGAGTTTTCGCAACAAGGAAGATTACCCGTACGAATTAATTCTTCACAGATTAGAGAATTGTGTGTTTTGAAATCTGATGTACTTAATTACATCGAAACAGGTCGACGATTTAATTATCTCGTCACAGGGAATGTTACTGTCAGTGCTGTAAATTTTTTCGGAAAACGTTGTATTTCCATGTATCAACATTCCTCACCGGATGCTTTTATTTTTACACCCCCGGAACTACATTTATTTTTTTGTGAACTTTTCACACCCTTGAGAAAATTAACGAACGAACGTTATCATAAATTACAGCCACATATACAGACTTTTGTGCATTGTATCGAAAAGAATATGTTTTCAGAAAGAAAAGAAGTACCGGAAAACCTGATAAGCCATTTTCACGTTCTCTGGTACAACGAATTGATGATTGAAATATATCTTCAACACAATCTTGGACATTCATTGATATTATAAATAATTTTATTATCCATTATGTATTTTTACTGTAAATGTATATCTTTATATGTATATTATTAAATTGTAAGTAAAACATTTGAAAAAAGGTTAAACATTTTTTTATTTTTCTCTATTACAGTAGAAATGGTACATTTTCCAAACATTTTCAACTGCACAGGTTTTGTTCACATTTTTTGATTCACTATGTTCTCTACATTTCTTTTTCTCTACCGAAAGTTTCACACTCTCCAATTTTGGACACCCAAATTCTTCAATATTATCTACGGTTAACGTACTCATACGTTTTTCTCCGATACATTTTTCCAACCATTTAGTTTTTTCAGTACCTTTAACATACACATTTTCATTTACAAGTACAGAATATAAAAGATCTCCTAACTTCTCATACGGTACCCAACCATTTTCCCAGGAGAGTCCGTGTTTGTTTGCACGGAGCCAATAATTCACACGACGATATTTTTCACTTAACAAATGTAGACCGTATGGAGGTTTTACTAAATAATCAAATGTACATTCAAAAGGAGACTTCAATATTCCGACTTCTTTCCACACAAATTCACCGTCTTTTCCTCGTAAACCTTGAACGTCCAAAAAACATACATCCATTGTTCAACAGGTAAAAACTGTCAATGTATTTTTAATAGATCCACGACATATAGCACACTTATCGAGTTGTGAGGCACAGGATCGACAACTGACAAAATGTCTGCACGGGAGAAACACTATATCGCAAACATTCAAAAAACAGATTTTACAAATCATTACAGAATCTGCATTTTTTTCAATAACTCTTTTTGCAGACTTTTCTCTATTAGCACAATATTTACATTCGACCTTATAATGTAGTAATGCAACACTTTGTATAAAACTACAATGGGGCACTGCTGCCAGATGTCTTATAACAGGACAATCTTCCGGTGTCCAATCACAAAAACCATAAAAACAATATGAACACAGTACTCTATCACCGTGGCCTGAATAGTAACATCCTGCAGTCACTAACTCTTCAGGTGTCTGTTGTAATCCTACAGGCCACTTTTCGTAAGTTTTGTATCGAGAATCGACTGATAGGTAGTTATTACAATGCCCCGAAAATCGGTAGCAGGGGTAACTGAACACTTTCATAAATCAGCCAAAGAAAAACAATCTGATACAATAGGTGATGGGGTTCCAGGTATTGGTGATAACGGTACCGGCACAGTATCTTCTACATCACTATCAAACAGGGCTCTGGAAAAACCAAGACGATTCGAAGATAACACTGGAAAACAGGGGTGTCCTTCTAATTTACGTAGTAGAGAACGGTTGCAGGTAGTACACCACAAAATAGTTTTGTTCATTAACACGGCAAGCCACTCTTTCACTCTTTGTTTTAAAGCTTCAGCAATCTCATCTTCATCCTTCCTCTGAATGAGTTCACACGAACATTTGTGACTGGGAAATCGTGTTCTCTCATCCGTAAACTTTTTTCTTTCCACTATCTCCTTCAACGTCTCGCAGGAATGATGGACTGCTTCTCCCGATCTATTGAACAGGTAACATCCGCACCATGGAGCTTCACGTAGTGCTACGTACATAAACGGGAACTGTTTCAACACTCGCTGTACAGCCTCACGATCGGTATCGATATCGCCGCAGGATTCTATGACTTCCCAAAACTCATCGTAACTTATCTCGTAGAAATTCAGAGCTTTCTCCGGAAACGTTATGTAATACTCTGCCATTGTGACACACTCTCGTTCTTTTTATACCGTCTACATATATATACCCTTCTTCCTATTACGTCATTTTCCTTAAACATGTCCAAATAAATACTTTTGTATTCTTAAATTAATACAACGATCTTTGAATCAAATGAGTCAGCAACATTTTCCCGGCTTCTCAAAGACAGGTTGTTGACCTCTATACTGAATGCGTCATTAAATTCGAAAACCTAAATCAACCTCTGTACCGAAAAACAAACATAATAAAATAAAAAACAACAGTAAAACATTCCCCATCCGTTATCTATACCCTTTTAACCTCTATCTCAAACTCCACACATTTTTGGAACCCTGCCAAATAATAACAATATCTGCTTGTTCACTCGAACATTAACCCGAGCCGGGAATTTCCGGTCACGTGACTTTCACGTGATTTTGGCGGGAAATTCTCAGAATCGAGCCGAATCAACAATTTCCTATCACGTGATTTTCACGTGATTCACACAACATTTTCTAAACCTCAACCTCTTATCTATAACCTTTCACCTTTCTCAGACAACATTTTAATCATCATTCAACTGACTCAGTAATTTCCTGTTGAAATCAAGCTCGGGAATTTCCCGTTCCGGGGTCAAAAAACTCTTCAACCAATCAAAACTCAAAACACCTATGACGTCATCATCTCCTCATCCAAACAACCAATCAAATCTCTCACCCATATCTCAAACCCCGCCCATTTCTGGCCTCCATCCAAAAATAAACAATGCTTGCTTGTCCACTGCCCTTTATCATCAATTGATCTTTCATCGATCTTTTCCAATCAATTGATTTATCGACCCATATCCGGGAACATAACTACTTGCTTCTTATCTTACGTTGCTTTCCGCCATTTTACTGAATCGCGACGATGAGGATGGAGGATCATTAAATGAAATTGCTGAAATACCGAGTACAGGAATCGCACGCAGAATCCTTGGGTCGCCTAGTCCTTTGGTATTTTGAAACCAAAGATATCTTCACAAATTTGAAGCGTAGCCACCTTATATCCTTTTACAAGCACAACAAAACAAATGAGTACTGTGACTCCTACAAGCTTCCTGTTGAAATAAAACAGGGTTTTGTCGGAGTACGAGTCAACAACCTATTTCCAGTTTGCTTACCCTGATTAAGCGACATTTGGAATTTTCAAAGATCTGACATTCCCTCAAATCTGTCGAATATCAGATTTCAGTCAGTTCAATTTAAACAAAGGCTTGCCTTCTTCAATGCAGGGTAAGTCAAAAGGGGGGGGGGAGCCGAAGTAAGCAGAAATTGCAGAATAGGCATTTCAGGCACGGTTAAGCAAAATAGGCACTAGCCCAAAAAATAGGCAATTATAGGCAGGATGAAAATGCGTTCTTGAACTAGAAATGCCATGAAACGAACTTAAAACATTGAAGCCTACGCTATGCTATAGAAGAATAGAAAAGGCAAATGGGCAAAAATCTGCACACTAGTTATTAATATTGCGTAATTATTACCCCCTTTCAATTTCCCTTCAACCATCAACGAAATTTGGCTGCGTGTAGAGGGTATCAAGACAACAATTTTCCGTAATAACTATTGCTACTTAAGGACCTATTTCAGGTCCACCAGCCTTCGAAAAACATAATATTCTTATCTTGTGTATATGTAACCATGCACTGCAGATTCATTCATCTATGCCAACATACTAAAGACATGAAGCGGGATCATAGGCCAGTCAACAAGGGATGATTTTGGGGTCCAATAAGGAAAGAAATCAGGGAAAACTGGAACAAATTTTATTGCTTTCCTGAAAGGGTTCTTAACAACATATTAATTTTTCACGCCTCTACAACCCAAATTTGGCCGCCATCTTGGAAAAATGGCGCCCAAAATAGTTTTTTTTTTTGCAAATATCTCACTTGGAAAACATTGCATAGCAAAAGAGGTTATGAGAAAAATTAATCTACATAAAATTCTCTACAAAAAGGTTCTGTGCATTTTTCTTCTAGGATGCGCCTTTTGGGTGCTAAATGAGCGAGAAATTTTACTTTTTTTTTCCTCACTCCACTTTGCAAGAGAGAAAGACAAGGAAACATTTTTGCACTGTAACTTGCATAGGTACTAAAATACCTATTCTAAATGTTCTAAGGACTTTCTTGAAAATGTATTTTCAAGTGGTAATATATGTATATTAATCACTCGTAAACAATAATTTTATAGTATTTAATACAAAACAAATGAATATAATGTCTGTATTTCTTGCTACTGTTAGAAACCAAACCATCCCTTGTCTTTTACCAGCATGAATTCTTGTAATAAATATGAAAAATATCATCACAGTTGTCGTGAGCTTTCAGATCGAAGCAAAAGTTACAGACCATAATCTACCCAGGGATTTCAAACCGAAGTGATGATGACATGTCCCCCGTTAGTCTATAATAAAACATTCCCCGAGCAAGCCCGAACAACAGACGTGCTACGATGCACGGTATTGAGAACACGGCGCAGTTGGAGCGACACGTGCAGCTTGCTTCGAAAAGTTGCATTTATCTCTTAAGATTAGCTTCCGTCTCTTCTATACTCTGTCCCGGGAATCTATGGAGCCAACGAATGAACACGTGAGAGGAAACGGGGTTGCGTGGCGTGGGAAAATAACTGAAAGGACTAGCCGTTTACAGGAGCGTGTACTGCTTCGCTCCGCCCACTCGCTTTCTTCCCTACTCTACTGTAATACACGACCTTGCTCCAGAGATTCCGAGGACAGAGGATAGAACAGTGTCGGATTTTGAACACATGAATATATTGCAATGTTCACAGATCATTGAACACTTTAGCCCAATTTTCCTACAGCTACAAGGCCCCTTTTAAGGCTTTTACAGAATATAATGCGAAGAAGCTCAGACTGTGCAGTTTCTTGTCTGTTGTGATACTTTCAGAGAGTGCTACACAGAGATCATAAAGATAAGACTTCTTCGTTTTCCACATCCTTACCTCATCAGCTATAAGGGGTACGGGGCAAGTTTGTACTTAAAGTTTTCTCTGAATTGATCTTGATTTTTTAGTAAAATATTATTTAAATTAAAACTGGATACAACGCATCTCTGATTTTTACTTCAGAAGTGATCGCTTCTGTGAATCTCTCTCATTTTGTTCAAACTTGACATTTGCCAAATGCTCAACATTGAAGACATTCCAACATCATGAGCATTGGAAGGATTGGTTTTCTTATTCCCTATTAATCTTGTAACTATTGGCTTTATACAATCAAAAGCAGGGATCCCCGATGGCGTAGTGGTAATGTTGTCGCCTTGTAATCAAGGGGTCCCCGGTTCGATACCCAGTGGAGGCACATAGTTGTTCGAATCCCACTTTAATCCAGTCCCGATTAGCCATATTGTGTATAAAGTGGACTTAAAACTCAAATGCAATCAAAACAATCAATCAAAAGCAGGGAATGGTGGCTAAGATGAGAATCACTGACAAAAGAACTGAGAGTCTTGCTTATCTCTTTATGTACGAGACTTTCGTGCATCGACATGCAGCTCATCCATTTTATCTGTGAACTGGTAACTAACTAACTAACTAACTAACTAACTCTCTAGCCTTCTTAAACCCGAAGGTTTATGGCTGCAGCAACACAAGCCTTCTATCTGTCTCTATCCTGGGCAAGATCAATCTTTCCCATCCTTACCGATTTCCTTTAGGTCCATCGCAACGTTATCCCTCCATCTTCGTCTTGGCCTTCCTACTGGTCTCTTACCATCAGGTTTCCCAAACAGTTTCCCAATTGCCTATCTGTGAACTAGTAGACATGCCAAAAATCCACTTAGTTAGCATTGAGTTGATCATTCCTCTGCCATCCCCACAACTGTTCTTGGAGCGCATCACGGACGGCTCCATCGTCATATCTGACAAGATCCCAGACCAAACCTTTTCTGATCGTGTTATTGTGGTTTGAATTGTTGTTTTAAGTTTACTTTATGCACAGATAGACAATCGGGACTGGACCTACAGTTTATAGTGCGCTCCAAACCACTGAGAAATGTGCCTCCACCGGGCATTGAATACAGAACCCCTTGATTACAAGGGCGTTTTATTGTGAAATAACCTTTTCGGACCAAGTCAATAGGTTCCTTTGAAGTTACCTTCTATTTTTGACAAAATATATTATCTCCTGCACTCAGGGACGCTAAACTATATCCTGTAAGTACTGCATGCAGTGATAAAAGCAATTGAACCTATAAATGACATTCTATGAGAAAGAAGAAATGTAAAAAATCTAGTATTATAGAAGAGAATTACCACAAAACTTCATGTAAAAGATGTTTCCACGAGCTCCGCACTTCCAAATCGGGGCGGAAAAAAATACTTAAAATTTCTAGCTCATCTAGCACCCAAACAGCGCATCCTAGAAGAAAAATGCACAGAACCTTTTTATAGAGATTTGTATGTAGATTAATTTTTGTTATAACCTCTTTTGCTCTAAATGCTTTCCAAGTTAGATATTTGGAAAAAAAACTTATTTTGAGGGCCAATTTCCAAGATGGCGGCCAAATCTGGGGTGGTACAGGCGTGCAAAATTAATATATTGTTAAGAACCATTTTATGAAGATAATAAAATTTGTTCCAGCTTTCCCTGTTTTTTTTACTTATTGGACCCCCTTGTTGACTGTTGGTAGCAGAGAATCTGACAGAACGACATTCCTGATTTTAAATTTCGTTCAATTCACGTACGTTGCTTAACGTGTTTGATACCTTTACGTTACATATTTTATAAGTTTTATTAAGATATATTCATATCCTGGAGGCTATCCTTCCTTGTCTGTCAGTAGCGTATTAAACATTTTGTCGTTTTACAATAGAAAAAATGTTAAGGCATCGGCATGTGATTCATGGCTGTAAGCATACAGGATAAAAGTGGTATATTTTGAGGGCTCGTACTGTCAAAATAAGACCTCAATGAACAAAATGTTATCGAAAAATTTCGTTCACATTGATGTCGTTTGCATGCTGTGGAAGGATGTCGGTGTTTCACAACGACACCCTGTGTTAGTGTATATCCATATACGTATATAAATATAAATGTGTTTGCTATTATATCTTTACCAATGCTCTAAGTGTATTCGGGGAGTTGTATTCCCCTCCTCAATAGAATATTTTATGCAAAGAATACCCCCAAGGCTAGAACAACTTCTCTCACCTAACAATTTTCCAGTACGAGCGCTTTACACATGGTATCGAACAAATATGAATATTTCAGTTAGTATGTTATAGTTGCGTATTTGTAGAACACAATGTAGCTTAGCTCTCCTATAACATTTCTCTCTCACCTTTCTCGCTCACCAAGGCCGATGACGCCCCCCCCCCCCCCCCCGAAAATCAACAACTGTTATTTTTATCGTTTGAATATCGCGGAAACTATTAGTTTTCTGATTTTGAAATTTAGAATACTGAAACACCTCCTGAACACGAACATGATGCATTATATATTCGTATATTCTCGATTGACCCTTGATAATCTTCATTAGATAACATGTCCTCGTTGGCACGCCCGATCCTTCTTTCAGGTAAATAACGGAATCAATTACAGATACAGAGATAACATTCTATGAACTAAAAATAGTATCACTTTCTACAATAGGATATAATATATCGACCTGCTCGTCTGTCTATCTGAAATGAGAGTTAAATATTGATATTTCCGATTGATAAAGGCCTGTGGAGTATCGCGTTTACCTTGTAAATGCTGCTGCAACTTGTTTAGCATCTACTGTCACAGTAGGGCGTAATTTTTAGAATTACTAAAAATATATGCTTTTGGCTTCCTGACTTCTCGGCAGAATAGTAAGAACAATTAAATCCTAAACACGAAAACGATATAGAACACGAAAAAATGGAAGTGTACAGTGTACGAGTTACAGAGGCTTAACTACAAACTTAGAGACCCCTGCCAATGTTTCAAGATAGGTCCCCAATTGATTTGTACAAATTGTTCGCAAATTGAAAGATCGTTGAATTTTCAACACTTACGTGCAAAAGAGATGTTCTGAATTGATTTCTATGCCACGCATATGAAAAATACATTACTGAAAATATAATATATCCAAAAATAGATTATATTAATTAATTTCAATTTTCCGGAAAACTGGATGTAGGAAAGTGATTTTCCTCTGTAAGATATTAGAACTCATGCGCTATGTATTTAATTGAATGGTTAAAAATGGTTTATTGGAAGGAAGGGAGGGAAGAAAGAAACATAAATAGCGAGAGAAAAGCGAGTTGGCTCACTTCATATCACGACCCCAGACTCTTGTCATTCCATCCATCCTGCAGTTACGCCCCTAATGAGCTACGAATCAAGCGTTGAAACCACTGGTAAGTTATGAATGTTTTTGTCCTCTTTGGTGTGTCATCCAATTGAATAATTCATATGCGTCTGAGTGAAAAGCAAAGAAAAACAAAGAAGGGTATAAAAGGGAAAATGATTTTAAAAATCATGGTACAGGTTACAAAGAGAAGTAAAACTGGAAAATTGTCTTTCTTAGTGGTTTCGTCGACATGACCAAAAGGCAAACCTGAAAGGGCATGGACTCGGTGGAAGCTTTCTTCCCAGAAGCGAGGCGAAATTATAGTAAACACATGTCCACGGTGCACCCTGGGAGGTCTTTGTCCCCTGCGTGGAGAGGAGGTGGGGGCGGTAGAGAAGTACTGTGACGAGCACGGGACATTCAGTCCGAGGACTTCACCCCCTCTCGCCCCGGACCCTTGGCGGGCTTTCGTGACCTTGAGGAGAGCCGAGTGTGAAATCCGAGATGTTTTACTTATGCCTACAGACCGTTAATATAGGGACTTTTGTGTGAGTATGTATATCGCTACAGGCACCAGACCTACGTTCCGAGCCACGCCTGGTAAAAGGACCACAGACTGAGAAAGCATTGGGATGCTTGAATATATTGTCGAGACGATCCGAGGACGTCCTCGCATCTACGGTCGGCAAAAAATGTCCTCGGACTGCTGATGTGTTAACACATGGAAGTCCTCGTTTACACGGGTAAACCAACGCACACAACACACACACACACACACACACACACACACACGCACACACACACATACATAATTCAAAATTGTATCTACAAAAGAAAAGAAATGTGTACCCAATACACATTAATCATGATATCAGGCGGGTGTATGGATATTTTGGAGGTTTAGCCTTATGAAAAGTGACTTAATCGCTGTTTTTTCAGTAAGTTTAGTAAGTTGACATGTTTCATGTCAACTATAAGAAAACCAGTAATAACTCCATCATTGAACAATGCCTGCTAAGTAACATCAACTAGCTCAAACCAGTTCAAAATTTATGAATTTCTCAAAAGCCTTTATCTTAATATATAAAAATGGATGTACGTATATGTATGTACTTGTATGTTTGTTCCAACATAACTCTCGAAAGCCTGGAGCGATTTCAACTAAGCTTGGCACGCGTACCACTTGCAAGCTGGAATGAAATACTGTGGGGGTAAGACACCCCTGGGTGGTTTGTAAGGGGGGTGACGTAAAATGATCGAAAACGACCGATATTAGTGTGGCATCTACAGTTTTCGGTGTCGCTAAGATGAATAGTGACTCTCCCAATGCCGTTCAACTCAAAGACAGCCCTGGAACCCCTAGGGGAGGGGGTGGGAAGGGGGTTAAATGTAAACAACCGATATTAGTGTGGAATCCATAGTTTCCGGTTTCGCTTAGATGACTAGTGACACTCCCAATGCCATTCAACTCCAAAACACCTCTCGCACCCCTAGGGGAGGGGATGGGAAGGGGTGACATGTAAAACGACAGATATTAGTGTGGAATCCACAGTTTTCTGGGTCGCTAATATGAATAGTGAAATTCCCAATGGCGTTCAACTCCAAGACAACCCTGGTACCCTTAGGGGTGGGGGTGGGATGGGGTGACATGTAAAAATAATCTAAAACGACCGATATTAGTGT
The DNA here is from genome assembly GCF_977018435.1 of Lepisma saccharinum. Taxonomy (NCBI): domain Eukaryota; kingdom Metazoa; phylum Arthropoda; class Insecta; order Zygentoma; family Lepismatidae; genus Lepisma; species Lepisma saccharinum. Next base: position 14,941,278 of record NC_139239.1, on the reverse strand, counting down.
GGAATCCATAGTTTTTGGGGTCGATAAGATGAATAGGGACACTCCCAATACCGTTCAAATCCAAGACACACCTGTCACCCCTAGGGGTATTGGTGGAAAGGGGGTGAAATGTAAAACGACCGATATTAGTTTTCTGGGTCGCAAAGATGAATAGTGACACTTCCAATGCCGATCAACTCCAATACACCTCTGGCACCCCTAGGGGTGGGTGTGGGAAGCGGGTGACATGTAAAACGACCGACATTAGTGTGGAATCCATAGTTTTCGGGATCGCTAATATGAATAGTGACTCTGCCAATGCCGTTCAACTCCAAAACACCTCTGGCACCCTTAGGAGTTGGGGTGAGAAGGAGTTAAATGTAAAACAACCTATATTTGTGTGGAAACAATAGTTTTCGGGGTGAATAGTGACACTCCAATGCCGTTCAACTCCAAGACAACTCTGGCACCCCTGAGGGTGGGGGTGACATGTAAAACGAGCGATATTAGTATGGAATCCATAATTTTCGGGGTCGCTAAGATAAATAGCAACACTCCGAATGCTGTGCAATTTATTTATTCTTGCTCTTAGAGGTGGAACTAAAATGTTCATAAATTGTTGTTAAATTTATATAATAGTGAATTTGTAAAAGTTATTACTTCATAATTTGCATATTATACTTATACTTTTAAATACCTGTAAATAAAATTAGTTACATTTTATGCTATAGTTAGAATTCATTAAATACCCAGGCAACGCCGGGAAATCAGATAGTTAGAAATACAATAGTAGACAGTGATTGCTCATGCTACTTATTGTTAGGAGGGCTGCATTAATAAAAAAATACCTTACTTTAACTATTTGAAGATGAAGTCCATGCGGCGGTCTTTCATTCAATTATTCATTTTTACTTGTACGATTTATCATTCAGAACACCAGATTATATAACTTACTACCAAAAAACAAATAACTCTTGGAATCGATTCGAAAACTTGAACTATCACGCACTTACGGACAAGCGAAACGTACGCGTTACGCGGTCAGCCACTGTTTTTCTCGGTAATTGCATGGTTATACACGGTGGCCGCAGGGGGCTGCTGCACTGATAGTAGATCATTTTTCATATTTACCTCAAAATAGATTGACTCACTGCCGTCACGGCCTTCTGATTATTGTGGGGGACAGACACGTAGCAAGGGGAAGACTAAGGGAGCTGAAGCCCACCTGAAACCGAATTTGTAATAAACTAAGAAATTCATCTTCAGGGCTTCTACCTCGCCCAGTTTCTCGCCTTTAGGTGGCGACAGCTGATAAGGGATGAGCCCTTCCCTAAATATAGGCTAATCCTGGCTACAGGCCTGGGGTGGGAGAACAAATGCATATCTTCCAATACCTACCCAACTCTCTGGTTCTCCCTATAAATCAATGTATTATTTTACATAAATTAATTAACCTGTAGAATAGTTCACTTTTAGATACTTTAGAATGATGTAATCACTACAATTTGTTGATGTTGAAGTCTAATTTAAGCCCACCTTATGCACATATTGGTTAATCTGGACTGTACCTAGTTTAAAGATGAATCCGAACCACTATGTGCTTCCACTGGGTATCAAACCTGGTACCCCTTGATTAGAAGGTGACAATGTGACCACTACATCATCGGAGAGGCCAATCACTAGAATTTATGTCAGCCAAATTGAAATGAGTGATAAAACCTCACATTGAACTCCAAAGGTGAGTGTTAACAATGTAGTTATTCAGTTAAAGTACATTTTTCATCCATACTTTAATGATTTTTAGCATGTAGGTCTAGTTTATAGAATGAAATATTGGTCTGTAATCTTCATTTCAAAGCAGGGGCATAATCAGCCTACATAGTGTCAATTTAATCATAATCCCACCCGTCTGTTTGATATTTTCTCCCTCTCTAAGGGTAAGAACAAAGTGAGGCACATTGACCCTTGCTCTTAACAGGGAGCCCGGTCAAGCCATAAAAATGTTAGGATAAAATGAATGAACCGGCTGTCAGACAGGCAGCTTGACCACCATCGCATAAGCTTGCAAACGACATCTCTGTCAAAAAGTGGGAAAACAGAAGGGTGTCTTCCAGGAAAGGGAGAAGTAACCTTGAGTGGACCAATCATAGAGCCTTCCACTTGAAACAAGGGACCCAAGATCAAATCATGTTTGTTCTTGGGAACCTCTCGCGATGAGCGGGGCTCCACTATGTTTTTCGCCATTTAACTCCATGGTTTTGAATTACCGGAAACTTGTCCTCGCAAGTTTCTGGCGATGTGCGATGTGCTTCACTGTGTTTTTTTTTTACCCCAAGCTTAAACTTCTTATTCCTTAGACACCAAGAAATACAGTAATTGAAACTTGTTTCTTGATGTCTTGTACACCTTTACTTCTGTTCACGTTGAAGAATACATTTAGACTCAGGATCACCAAACGATTGCAGTAAAAAAAAATAGTGTAAAACATTTGCACCAAATGCATTCGTGTTTCTCCTTATTGTAACATAAAATGAGGCAAAGAGGGTGTCATCTCTGTGTCACCTGTGATGCAGGCAGTGGCTTGCCATCCTGCCAAGACAAGTCCATTTGTGGGGTTGTAACCATGAGGGTTTGTGAAATTCAAAGCTGGCTTGGACCTTGGCTTTACTTTCGTATGATAATATTTATGTAGAATTCAATTCTGGTGGGCTGGCGGTATTCAGAACAGTATAAGTTATTGATGTCGTAAATAATTTGTAAAAATTTTTTGTAGTATATAACTTGGTTCCCCATTTGGCAAAATTATGAAGGAATGCATCCTGCAAATCCTCATAGACTGTGAAGCCGGTGCTTAGACTGCAAACTTTAGCCCTTTCACAATTAGCTGATTTCCAGTCACACAAGGAGAATGACAAGTGTTACACTGTATGCACAATTTTTCAGTTTGGTGATTCACCACATACTTCACTACAGTCAGTTTCATGCTACATACATGCTACTAGTCAGTCAATAAGTGTTCAATCACACAATTACAATCATATAAGTTGATAATGACGTTCCCGCAGATGAAGATATCGTCAAATTCTTGAAAAGAGCCATGAAAATATGGAAAAAGGGGGGGGGCAGGGCAAGAGGAAGACACCAAATTTATTTATACATATAGTCACAGTAATTTATATTAATTATTATTAAGGGTGTTACCAGAACATGGTAAATTCCAACTGAAAGTGTATTTTCTATTATAGGAGAAAATACCTAGTCTTACCATAAATATTGTCACAAAGTTTTAAGTAAATTGACACAAAATGCTGAGAGATATTTTAATATCCTAATAACATTACTGAAATGGATGCATGACAAATCAAAATCACAAATCAATATTCATAATGGCCCTTAGCACGCACACATTCCGTAAGTCTTTGTGGCCACACATCAATTGAATTACGCAACACATCGACTGGAAAATGAGAACTGCCTCCAGAAGAGACCGACCGAATTAAACTTTCAATATTGGGATGTCTCTTCTTACAAGCCATCTCCTGAAGCTTGGCCAATCCGAAGTGGAAATGAAGTCTGGAACAGTTGCTATGACGACACGCTCCATTTCTGTGAAAAAGGGGTCAAAAGGGATCAAAACATCAGCCAAAGCAGACAGTGTTTGAGAGACTAGTCAAGAATCTCAACAACACTTTCTTCCATAGTCAGAACTGGAGCTTCTAGCATATGGGGCCCGAACAACACAGCAGTGGCTGGAGGCAAATATACCGGATTGGCCTTCTGCAAGTCCGGACCTATACCCTTTGGACTTCAGGAGATGGCTTGCAAGAAGAGACATCCCAATATTGAAAGTTTGATTCGGTCGGTCTCTTCTGGAGGCAGTTCTCATTTTCCAGTCGATGTGTTGCGTAATTCAATTGATGCGTGGCCACAAAGACTTACGGAATGTGTGCATGCTAAGCGTGGCCATTTTGAATATTGATTTGTGATTTTGATTTGACATGCATCCATTTCAGTAATGTTATTAGGATATTAAAATATCTCTCAGCATTTTGTGTCAATTTACTTAAAATTTTAAAATACCTCACCCTGGAAAAAATCCTGCATACATCCATAAACACAGCACAGAAAATCTTAGTGTGTAATCATTCTTTCAGTTGCTTACATGACAAGTTAGTTGCGGCATGTTGCTTACATGTGTGTATTACCACTGCACCTAATGGCAATAGGACCATAACAAGCTAGCCATGCTGATTAACATTTGAATACGTTAAATTTTGCCCTGTAGGATTATATGTGACTATATTATTATTATTTTTATTTCTAAGAATTGATAATGATAATGATAAACTCAACCTACGCATACTTGGGCACAGAGGTGATGGTTATTATAAAGTGGAATAGAATTGCCCAACATTTTGAATTGATGGAAATGCATATGGGTTCGTTACAATCCAGATGTGACTGTGACTGTACAAGGAGCAGCAAAAGCATGATATTTTTGGTACTTTCAGATTCATGCCTTCAATTATTTCTGACATTATTCACTTACCTCAATTTATGAAAGATATGTTCATCTGATCAGGAAATAATTTGTCAATGCATCAACGGCAGTGTGTACAGTGGAACACCAACTTTATGTTCCCGGATTTTACATTCTGCCTTTTCCCTCAATCTTGATAGTCCCAACATAGCAAAACGTCATACGATTTTCCTCGATTATACATTTTCACAGGTTTTAAATTTTTTCAGTCTGCTTCCCTGAAAAACGTAAATTCGAGGTTCCACTATAATATCTTTAGATTTGGAACAATTTCACTCATATTTTTACCTGTTCAGTCCTGCAGTCAGACCAGAATTGATTTCAAAATACTAAACGAAACTGAAGAAAGATAAAATACCCAACTTTTAATTCTGATATTTACTGTTTAAAAAAATATTAAATTAGAAATTATGTATGTACGTCACCCACAACATTCACACAGAAAATTATAGAAACCAAGATGTAAAATTTAGGGCTCCTGTGTAGCCAAATGGTTAGCACTCTCGCTTGTGGTGTAAGCAGAGATGTCCATTTGACTTTGGCCTCCCAAGGACCTGCCTTCGAACTCCAAATCAGCCTTCAGCCTTCAACGGCCTCAGCCTCTGAGCTCAAGCACGGCCTCCAGATTTCATCTAGGACTCCAGCCTCCGAGCTCAAGGTTGGCCTCAGGCTCCGAACTACATTTTGGACTCCAGCCTCAGCGTCGCATGTCTCTTGGAGGCCGAGGCTGATGCTGGGCCTCTCTGTTTCCAACTACTCTGAAAATGTTTTGAGGACAGAGTTTGTTTTTGAGTTTTTCGAAAAAAAAAGAAAAAAAAGGATAAATGGTGAACAGTGGATAATGTGACGTGCCATCATTTCACACATGGGCGTAGCTTAGGACCAAACATTAGGAGGTGGGGGAATCAAATACAGGGCTAACTTTTATGGGAAAAGGCAGAATCAAGAAGTTTTCCATTCCACTAGAATAGCATCCAGGGCTAGTTTGCTACATTGCAGAAATCATAAAATTTACTCATTATTACTTTTTTCTAAGGTCCAGGAAGTCAACAAAATACCCTTAACTTGTAACTTGGGGGAAGTGCCCCCTTGCCACCACCATGTTAGGCCATGTTCACACATTACATCAGTTCCGAATACAACAATGCTAAGATTAAGATATGTGACAAACGTACTTTAGTGGCCTCATATTGCATTCAAACAATATTATTTATTCTAAAATTTCATGCACATACACAGATAAGCAGGTCATATACTCATACAAAAATAAAATAATTAAAATGGATAATAATAAACCTTTTCTCGAGCAGGCCTCATCTCCAGGAAAATATCAACTCGGGGCACCTATTGACCTGTTGGGTGAGATGAGTCAAGGCAAATGGATAATAAACCTTTTCGTATTCCCACAAAAATAGGCAATAGTTAGGCTGGAGAGTTCAATGAACTAACCAATCTCTAACTACGCACTGATAATGATCAGGCTGGAAAGTTCACACGAACTAATGAATCACAGATAATATAATTAAAATGCTTTGAATTAACCAGGAGTCATTCCATGCGAAATCAGCACAGCCTTTGACCTGACCATCTCCGATTTTCATGAAATTTGGGGAATTGAAACTATGCATGGAACTTAGTAAGTATGAAAATTTTTAGTTTCGTGCGTCTTGTAATTGTTAAATTATTCAAGGTCAAAGTTAGCATAAATTGCCCTTTTTGAGCCCGCTTAGCTATACTAAATCTGCTGTAACTCCGCCCCTATTTTTCCTAGGAAGCTCAAATAAAGCTTATTGTACAGGGAATTGAACAAGCTTTCCAGTGATATATAACAAGCCTACCTTTGGATAAAAATATAATTTTGTCACGTGACCTTGACTTTTGACCTTGAATATCTCAAAACATGTCATCACCAAAAATCGTGAAAAAAATATATTTGGTCCCTCATTCCATACTATAAAACATCAAAAAATCATTCTGGGACTGCAATGGGATCAGAAGATACAAAATAATATGTGTAACTATGTGACTGATAAAAGCCCCATTACATGAACTATGAAGAGTCAAATGTCCCTTAACAACCCCTACAACATGTAAAGGAATTATCCTGGGTATAATTGGTCATGAAAGAAATAGGTTAGGCACAGGGAAATCCCTAGCCGTGTGTGTCAAGCACAGGTCCGGCATATTGTTGACCGCCATATTGAATTCAACGCAAAAATTTCAAAGGAAAGGGGGTGATGTGATATATCAAATGAGGCTAGAATTTCACGAGAAATGAAGTGACGAAGATATTTCCAACGTATCTTACGCCAGCAAAAAGTTATACACATATCTTTCACTTACGATATATGCACATTACAATGTTGTCAATGTTCCTGTGAGCACACTCGTTGACGTCTCTCACACTCGCATAGAACATTTGGTAATGTAGCATGTGCAACAACATCGCAAGCAGCAACTATGCCTTTTCTCAGATGGTCAATATCAGGGACTTTTAGTGCATGCACCATTCTCTTCAAATGTTTCTGAAGGTAAAAGTCCTCCTAAGATGTTAGATCTGGGGAATGTGCAGGCCTTTTATAGATCCCCGTGTGCCCATCAATCTACCTAGAAAATTACCATGAAGAAATTGCGAAAATGTCTATATAGTGTGGTCACACTCTGTCCTGTTTCAAAACTCTCGAAAGTCCTGTTTCAAAACTCTCGAAAAGTGCCATATCCCGTAAGCAAGGGTGAAAAAACCTGTTCACTTAACAAATCCAAGAAGCCCTCACCATTTAAGGTTCCGTTGTTTAATATGGACCAACCATTTCCATTCGCCATACATTATACCACATAATTAGCTTACCAGCAACAACCATTCGACTGAGCAAATCACAGGTATTGCATATTATTTTTATTAACTTCACCGTGAACGTAAAAAATTGCCTCGTCACTGAAGAATTTTTCATTCCAAAGGAAGTGTCACGTTATTGTTTGAGATACTTTTCCCAATATTCTTCACTATTCAACTATTTGGTGAATGTAGCTGATTAAAATCATATGCAATGGTGCGTATACTTCTTTCTCTCCCAAGATGTCAGCGTGATCTCGATGAGTTCCTACAACGTTAGGAGCATTCCAATGCTTTGTTTTTAACACCTCGAAAAGGAGAAAATGGTTACAAGCATGCAGTAATAAATTTTTGCTGGTTAAATATATGTTGGATAAACCTTCGTCACTTCATTTCTCGTGAAATTCTAGCCTCATTTGATATATCACATCACCCCCTTTCCTTTGAAATTTTTGCGTTGAATTCAATATGGCGGTCAACAATATGCCGGATCTGCGCTTGACACACACGGCTAGGGATCTCCCTGTGCCTAACCTATTTCTTTCATGACCAATTATACCCAGGATAACTCCTTCACATTTTGTAGGGGGTGTTAAGTGACATTTGACTCTTCATAGTTCATGTAATGGGGCTTTCATCAGTCACATAGTTACACATATTATTTTGTATCTTCTGATCCCATTGCAGTCCCAGAATGATTTTTTGGTATGTTTTAGAGTATGGTATGAGGGACCAAATATATTTTTTTCACGATTTTTGGTGATGACATGTTTTGAGATATTCAAGGTCAAAAGTCAAGGTCACGTGACAAAATTATATTTTTATCCAAAGGTAGGCTTGTTATATATCACTGGAAAGCTTGTTCAATTCCCTGTACAATAAGTTATATTTGAGCTTCCTAGGTGAAATAGGGGCGGAGTTACAGCAGATTTAGTATAGCTGAGCGGGCTCAAAAAAGGCAATTTCTGCAAACTTTGACCTTGAATAATTTAACAATTACAAGACGCACGAGACTAAAAATTTTCATAGCTACTAAGTTCTATGCATAGTTTCAACTCCCCAAATTTCATGAAAATCTGAGATGGTCAGGTTAAAAATTGCACATATCTGTGTTGATTTGGCATAGAATGACTCCCAGATTATGTTATCCTCCCTTTCCTGCAAATAATGATTTAATTCAAATTTTTGTGAATTATTTGTGAATAATATGTGTGCAATTAGCACAACAGGTAATTTTTAATAAGAACATCCTTTAAAATATTTTTTTGGTTAAAAGAGAGTAAATTGTTTTTCTTGTTCATTGTGACCAATGGTGCACGCAATTGAGGCATTTGTTCAAATTGGTGCAATCGATAACAAAATTCATTATGCCAGAATTACTTTAACCGACGATTTCCTGCAAACGTGAAGTTGATTGATTTGCTTTATTTTACTTTGCTTTTGCGCCACTTCTGGCTAATTTGCGAAGATGGGGATGAATGATGATATGATGAAATTGATGAATGGACACTCACAAACATCCATGCCCAGGCCAGGATTCGAACCCGAGACCCCTGGCATCGCAGCGCAATGTGCTAACCACTCTGGCAAAGGTGAATTTTGTTCAAAATAGCATTAATAGTTTGTGAAGATTCAAATCACTTTAATGAATAAACTGTAAATATGGAGAAAGAAGGTTTTTTTCTTTGTTCTATTAATTTCAGTGGCCACTGCCACCATCCTCATTGGAACTCGCTGTACTTGTACTTGTACACACTGCCCACACACTCGTAGACACCAAAATCTAAGGAAATGCATGCCATAATGCACTTCCCGCACGAGCTGGACATCGATAGCAGACATGCACAACACACTTCGATTCCTCTACTACTGCAATTAACACCGGAAAATAGCAGCAGACTACACGGGCGCAGTCGTACAGTTAACAACAGCGCACCTAGCGGCAGCCGGAGAACTACAAACAAAAGACGCACGCCAAGCAACAGCACAGAGAGCTCCAACGAGGATGGTGGAGTGGCCACTGAAATTAATAGAGCAAAGAAGAAAAACGTTTCGTGGATAAAGTGAGTACTGGTTTCTCCATATTTATATACTACCGTGTCTCTATTCCCAATTATGAATAAACTGTAATTTTAAATTGCAATGCTAATGCAGTGTAATTGTACATTGGCAGAAGAAAAACTAAATAAGTTCATGTTCAATGCCTATTTTATTGTTCTTTCTTATTTTAAGGTTAATTTTTAATGCCTCTTTTTGTGCCTTCTTGATTATACTCATTCATTCATTCATTGTTTTCTGCCTAATTGGCAGGTTTTTCACTGCAATCTCCAGCTTTCCCTGTTCTCTGCCTTACGCTTCGTAATAGCATACGACCCAGTTAATTTAATATCATCCATAAGCTGATATCTCTTTCTTCCACGGACTTTTTTTCCTTCAACCATTCCCTCCAAGGCATCTCTTAGCAGGCAGTTTCTTCTTAGACAGTGTCCTAACCAGTTTCTTTTCCTCTTCTTGATGGTCTCCAGTATAGATCTTTTTTCACCAACTCTTTTCAGTACGGCTTCGTTTCTTACCTTGTCTGTCCATTTTACACGCTCCATTTTTCGCCATGTCCACATTTCAAAAGCTTGGAGTCGTTTCTCTTCATTTCTTCTCAACTGCCTTTTTAAATGCCTATTTTCATCATTTTTTGTGTCTATTTGCCTGCTTATATAAGAGGCTTTCAATGCCTATAAATCTGCACCCTAATCATTAGCATGATAATAATAATAATTGTTACCATTTGTACTGTTCAAGTTTTATTAATGGCCTGAACCCCCTATAAAAATTTCAGCGACATTCGTAACTATACAATTTTACTACAATTTTACTAGTCCAGCCCACCCCTCACCGACAAAAATCCTGCGTACGCCACTGGATGTGGTTGCTACAATGTCCAGAAGTTCCGGGGGAAAGCCGGACTTCCTTTCTGAAAGACAAAGATAGTTCATATAATCCGAATTTCTCAATAATTCTCTATTGGAAACGAGATGTAGCTTTTGTGGTGGTATTCAGCGCTGTGTGGTCGAAATCTGCTTTCCTGTAGGGAGAGACGTCTATTTGACATTGCTCAAGAGACCTAGCCTCCAGCCTCACACACCCTCAGCATCCACCCTCACATGGCCTCAGCCTCCGAGCTCACGGTCGGCCTCTGGCCTCACATGGCCTCAGCCTCTGGGTCTGAGCAGTCGTAGGTTCGATTCTCAGTTTCAGCCCCCAAAATCTCAATGTTGATTTACTGTCATGAACAAAAGAGGTACTTGGCCCCTGACTCAAAAGCTAGAAATGGGACTTGATGCACTGACTATGTAACATGCAAAATTTATTCGTGTGTGATACCCTGTCATAAATTACTCTAATATCCACTCACATGAAAATACTATTATGCAAATAAGTTATGAATGAGAGAAGGCTGCGAAGAGACTGCCTACTATCAGGCTAGTCCTTAGATGTATTCTTCAGGATAAGAGAAGAAAAACTGTGCAGTAAGAGAAAAAGTTCAAAAGTTCAAAATGTCCAATGTAAAATAAGCTCGTATGGGACAACATGAGAAGTTACATATCAGATTATATACAGGGTGGGCGAAAAGTCCCTTTACATGTTAATAGCATACTATAGTTAGACATGTAGATAAACATTGTTATGAATACAAAAACAGTATATTTTTTTAATATTGTTGAGCAGATTGACTTTTTATTATTATTTATTATAACATTCTGTTACAGATTGTAGAGATAAGAATTTCCCGCCATAAGCTGAGTCCTGCGAGAACGTGGTCCACTGCATTCAGTCGAGAAAATGAAACCATGGCGGATACAAGTGCTTTCACTGTTGAGGAGGTTTTGGATGCTTCTGTGTGGGTTCTCAAACATAAATAAGACAATGACAGACATTTTGAGGGACTTCGCTGTGCGGTTTGGAAAACCGCCACCATCACGACCAACGTTATTCGCATGTGAGAAGAAAACCTTTGAGATGGGAAGTGCTCTCGATGCACCACGTAGCGGGAGGCCTACAACTCGAACCAAAACTTGTGTTGCTTTAGCGGAATCAATTGAACGATCGCCAATGAAGTCAACCCGTAAGCAGTCTGCAGAATTAGGCATCCCACGATCGACTATGCGAGACCACATCCAGAAAAACTTGAACATTTCATGTTTATGGCCATCCTCAGTGAATGAGTTGAGTGATCGTGACTTGGAGCAACGTGTGCATGCATGTGAAATGCTGCTCGTATGCTTCCCACATGCAAATGATCAAAAAAACATTATGTTCTGTGACGAGTGTGCGATTTATCGTAGCTCACGAAATCGTAACGTCTTTTTTTGGGCAAAAGACAATCTGCACTTTTCTGAGGAAATCGAGTGGAATCCGCTGCATGTTATGATTTGGGCAGGGATAACGGCAGACAATCTGCTTGGACCATGTTTTTTTGATGGTCCTGTGAACCAGCACAGCTATCTTCATATGATTAACACGTGGTTGCTTCCAGAATTAACGGCAAGAGGAATAGCTGACATTGTTACACTTCAATAGGCCCTTCACCACATTTTGCTGAGTGTCCACAAACGGCTAAATGAACTGTTTCCAAATCGCTGGATTAGACGTGGATCACAAGACCTTCCAGCACCGTTGCCATGGCCTCCATGAAGCCCAGACCATTACTATTTGCACCTGTCACATAATACGGGAGCAAGCTACTTAGCAGAAATAAAATTGAGGCCAGGGGCCTTAATAAGAAAATACAAAGCAACCCCATTCACTAACTTGTTTTCCTCAAAATATTAGGACAAATACTAGAACTACTATCAGATTAAAAATTATAGATACTAGAGTTTAGACTGCAATCAAAAATTAACCAGTAGGCCTACAAAAAACGAGTTACATCAACATTTAGCTTATTCAATTTCGCGTAAATCTAGGCCAATCAATTTTTTTTCGAGTATTTGTTGTAGTTGTAATCGTCGTGTGAACAAATAAAGGGCTATTTTTTTTCTTTTTAAGTTTTACAAATGATCACTCTCTTTGAAATTCTACAAATCAAAAATGGCTTGTCCGATCGTGATGAAATTTTAATATGGTGCAGGCAAAAATGTTTTAAAAACAATTGATAATTTTCAGATTTAAATTTTTTTAGAAAAACGTTTTTTCTAAATTTTGCGAAACAACTTTTATTTAGTATTGGGTAGTTTTACAAATACAATACTGGTCTTGCTTTGAAGCTCTTTGAATCTGTTTTTAAAATCCATTATCATTGTCAATTCACATTGCAAAACCGATTTTATACAGATTTTTATTCAGCAGAGTAAAGATGTATGTGGAACATGGCAACACGGCACACAGCAAAGTCCGTTGAACTGTGCAAACTGCAGGCTAGCACTGATGCCCGTTCGCACCAACATTGCATAAACTCCCGGGTTTGAGAATCCACGGGTCAGATTAACACTCGAGTTAGGATCATTTTCCATTGCACCAATCTGAAAGGCATTCCACCCCACGGGAGTCATGAAACCCCGGCTTTACTCTATAATAGCAGCTAGTCTTAAAGTAAGTGCCTAAACGTCATACAGATGGAAGCACGTGATTGGTTACCTGTTTCGACAAGGTGTGTTTCAACTCGTAGCACCTTGTCATGACCTCGTGGTGTGGCTGCATGGCTCCGTAAACAGTGACTACCACAAAAAAAATTCAAGCACGTGATAAAGACGAGGGGAAATATTAATGTGAATAAATGTTGACATTTTATTGCAGCTTGCGATCATAGAAAGTAGTTTTACAGTGATGCTTACAGTAGATTTTGATGTATACATGTACCTTCACGTAGTATTCACGATTGTTAGGGGCATGCATATTTCGTTTTTGACGAAAAAACGAAATTTGAAAAAACACATTGTAGTGTTAATTTTTCATGTTTTTGAAAGGTGTGAGGTGCATTTTGTGACCATAATTTGTCACGAAATAATGCAAAATGAACTGCAAAAAGCGAAATTAACTCTTAAACACGAAATTCAGGGTTTATTCGCCGACGCGACACCTTCCGAGGTCTGAATTATCCTGAGAGTTATGCAATTCCTGGAAAATTGATTAATTCTGCTGTTAATATTGGAGAAGCAAAAATAAACTCCTTTACACAGAAATAAACTTAATACTCTGATAACTACATAAATGTGCTATTAGAAGTGAAATGTTAATTCTGTGGAATAAGTGTAGTTTTTAAATCAAATTTAGGATTATTTTCACAATTTTAAAACCAATATGTCTTTTTATATACCACTTTTTATCAATTTTTTCACCGCTATAACACCAATATTTTATTTTATTTACCACTTTTGAACCCGAAATTGACCCAGTTTTTGTACCGAAATTTTGCCTTTTTATTTTCCAAAAATATGTGCCTCTAACGATTGTTTATGGTTAGGATAATTCCATTTTCACCAGCTAGTGGGTGTATGGACATGTTTATATTGCACGTTTAAATTTACAAACTCTGTACTGCAGAATGTGCACAGTAAACGTCTGCCAAAGTATATATTTAATAACATACTATGGATTTCTCGCATTTTACATATGCAGTTTGAGTCTATTACTTCCCTTTTTACATTTATTTAGTTTTGAAATTCTGAAGTGATACATTACTGGTTGCGGTCAGCAGCCATTACTTCGCTGCACGTGGGTTTAATCCGCTTTTACTCGCCGATCTCGGAGGGTAAAGTTGACCCTGCTTTTACTCCCAGCTTGCCCGGCGTTTCTGTTGGTGCAACAGATAATCAGCCGATTCGTGGGTTAACTCTGAGTTTACTCTTAATCGCAAGTAAATCAACATTGGTGCAAACGGGCATGATAGTCTGTGCTTGCAGTGTTGCCACATTTCACGTACATCTTTACTCAACTGAATAAAAATCTGTATAAAATTGGTTTCCCAATGTGAATTGAAAATGATAATGGATTCTGAAAACAGATTCAAATAGGTTCAAAACAAGACCAATATTGTACTATCCAATACTAATAAAAAGTTGTTTCGCAAAATTGAGAACTGTTTTTTGACAATTTTAAAAAATCTGAAAATGAAGAACTGTGTTTAAAACCTTTCTGCATGCACCATACTAAAATTTCATCACAATTGGACAAGTCGTTTTTGATTTATACAATTTCAGAGAGAGTGATAGTTTGAAGGAAAAAAAAAAGCTCTTTTGTTGTTCTCCCTACAAACAAAAATATAACTAATGCTCGAAAAAAACTAAAAAATGACTGGCATAGATTTACACAGAATTGAATAAGCTAAATTTTGATGAGAACTCGTTTTTATGTATGTGTATTGGAACTCAAGTATCTATAATTTTTAATCCGGCAAGAGTGTTGTCCAAAGACTAAATTTCCATATCCTAATTAAAAGCTGAGGCTGAAAAGGGGCACTCATCATGTGTAAAGGCAGCAAACACAACCACACACAGGATTATATTGGTGTGTACAACACAGAAGGAAGGTTAACTTGTGGGTGCCTTCCATGCCCAATTATTTCTTAAAGAAAGGAACAATAAATATTCTCAGTAGTTAAGCCTAAACACAAATTACAAACTTTTAAACATTTTATTACATAATTTATTTACAAGTTTTAAGATTATCCTAGCAAAACTCTACAATTAGGCACCAACAAAATTTCGTCTAATTTCAGCGCTTCCATTCTTCAATTAATACCAGTAGGATTTTGCTGGTACACGATCTTCTTGAATGCCCATATCTTTCATAATTGACATTTCAAATGTCTCTAAAGCAGGCTGAAATGTAATTTTCTGCACATCATCAGCAGTGGTATCTTTCTCAGATTCTGAAAGAAAAAGTGCACAATATTTTAATTGCTTTGAATGTAGATATTTCAGAACTTTGTATTTCTTACATGACAATCAATTTTGAAAGAACCTTTCTTCATTGTAGGGTGATGATCAATAATGAAAGTAGTAATTTTTAACCATTGTGTAGGAGTTAGCATGACATCCTGTGCAACTAGTACCAGTGGATCTGAATCTCGGGTAAGTCATGAATATTTATATAGAGGAAACTCGATTTTACATACTTCAGTGGACCAATGTGAAAAATACTTAAAATGCCTGAAAATGTAAAATCCGTGTGTATTCTACTATATTGAGAGCATGCAGGAAAATCTAATATCAGGAAACAAAACCGGGATTCCACTACACTTATCTTTTATTTTTCTTCATTTTTGTTTATTCAATTCTAATTTTGAATGAAAAATTCTAATTTGCATTTCATATTTCTTGCTTATTTAAATCACTTTGTGCTATGCCAAGATTCCAAACCAGAACCCTTGGTGGCAAGATCATGAGTTGATTCCTAAATTTGCTTACCCATCGAGGCAGCATCAACTCTTTTTTTTGTTTTTGTTTGACCAATAAATACCAACTTAGTAAAGGTGTGTTCAGCTTCAAGTATTGGATGTTTCTTTCTAAGGTTTCTTGATCAATTTTGTGTAATCAGTAGAGGCATGCATATTTCGTTTTTGACGAAAATATGAAATGTGAAATAATACATTGTAGTGTTAATTTTTAAAGGTAATGTGTGAGGTGCATTTTCCTACCCTGTTTCATCATGAAATAATGCAAAATAGACTATTAAACAATAAATTTAAAGTTTATTTACCATCACGATACTTTCTGATGTGATATCCTGTGAGTTATGCAATTCAATTCACGGAAAATTGGTAAGTAATTCTGCAGTAAATATTTGAGAAGCAAAAATGGACCCCTTTATACACGAAAAAACTTAATATTCTGGTAATGACATAAAAGTGTTATTAGAAGAGATATGTTTACTTTGAGTAGTAAGTGCAGCTTTTATATCAAATTTGGAATTATACTCAAAATTTTAAAACCAAAATGTAATTTTATATACCACTTTTTTACTGCTATAACAGCAAAATTTTCTGAACCCAAAATTGACTCTGTTTTTGTACCAAATTTTGCGTTTTAATTTACCACTACTGATCAGCATTCACCCATGCATCATCAAAGAGGCACAAAAGCAATGAAAAACAGAAAAATATAAACCAAATCTGTAGCCCAAAAAACATATACTATGCATACTGAGACAGTTGAACAGCTGCAAAGGGAAGGAGATATTAAAATTTAAGTGACTGTGAATACAAGCAATGATATACATATATATCTTAATGTAAACATGATACAAGGTAACCAAAAAAGTTCTTGCCGTTTTTGACGTCCCATTAATCATGCGCTCACAGAGAGAAAACGAAATGATGCACGTGCCTGCCAAGCGATCAGGAGTTAGTCTGACCATCGACTGTCAGTAATACAGGCACGTTGCGCACACACAGCAGACATAGCTCGTCCAGTGTCGAAGATAAATGGAGGTATCGAAGCAGCTTGTTCGCGTGTGTTTCTTGTATGACTTTAAAGTGGGCCTGTCAGCTGCTGCATCAAGTCATTGCATTTGCCAGGCATTTGGGGAGAATGCAGTGAATGAACGCACTGCCAGACATTGGTTCCAGAAATTAAGTTCGGGAGATGTGAGCCTTTCGGATGAACCTCGCAGTGGACGACCACATGTGTTGGATGACGAGGCCCTGAAAGCAGCCATCGAGGAAGACAAGTGTTCTAACCTGTGATGAACTTGCAGAAAGGTTCCATGTTTCTGCTGAAACAGTCAGACTGCACCTGCATGGGATAGGGAAGTCATACAAGTTAAGCAAGTGGGTACCCCACACATTGTCGGCAGCCAACAAGGAACAAGTGACAGCCTGTTTGTCCTTGCTCACTCGGCACCTGAACACACCCATATTTGATCGCTTGCTGACTGGTGACGAAAAGTGGGTCCTCTATGACATTCCCAAGCGTACCAGACATTGGTTGTCACTACGTGACCCTGTTCCTCACACCTCAAGACCACGTCTGCACCCACGAAAGGTTATGCTCTCTGTATGGTGGAATTGTTGGCAATTGGTGCATTACGAGCTCCTTCCACCTGGTCAGACCATCACTGCTGACCTCAACTCTAAGCAGTTGCAAAGGGTGCACCGTGCATTGTGGCAGAAGGAGCCGGCATTGGTGAATCGCAAGGGTGTGCTGTTCCTGCATGACAATGCCAAGCCACATGTGGCAAAGAGGACCCGTGAGACCCTTCAGCAACTTGGCTGGGAGACACTGTGCCATCCACCATATTCACCAGACCTTGCACCAACAGATTACCACCTGTTTCATTCACTCGACAACCACCTCCGTGGGAGATCCTTCACAAATGAGGGAGACCTGCGGAACGCAACTCACGGACTTCTTTGCATCCAAGCCCGCCGAGTTTTATCACCAGGGTATTGTGCAGCTGCAGGAACATTGGCAAAAGGTGTTGGATGCTAATGGAGATTACTTTGAAACCTAAACGTACGTACCATCCACTGTATTGCTCTTTCTTTATCACTGCTCTAGAACGGCAAGAACTTTTTTGGTTACCTTGTATTTTATGAATTTTTCTGTCTGGGGAGGGGGGAGTAATTAATTGAAACAAGACACTCAAAGACATACACGGAGCACATATTTCAATTATTAATAAATTAGAAACTAATGAAGATACAAATAAATGATAGATAGATAAACTAAAGACGTTTTATGTTCTGACTCAGTACACCTCTATATGTGCTCCTTTTGTCTCACGAAGAATGTCAAGACGATAATCAATTTCTTCCCACGTTTGGGTCAGCATGACGATATCCACGGTGGCTATCACATTGTTTATTCTGGCTTTCAGTTCATCAATTTTCATCACTTTTGTACCTTTTCATCATTGTATGCTGTGCTTTGAACGCTTTCCAAGATGATGGATTTGAATTGGTGGTCCGATTCTTTGGCCCCGAAGGACACAATCCCATTGGATTTTTTCTCTGGGGATATGTGACAGACATTGCTTTTGGACAAAAATGCGACAAAAGCACATATAGTAGTGTACTGATACAGGACATAAAACGTTTTGAGTTTATCTATCTATCATTGCCACCAGTTTATTTCTTCATTAGTTTCTAATTTATTAATAACTGAAATGTGTCAAACACTTTGTGTATACCCTTTATGTACAGTACAGTTCACATAAGTCTTACCTTTGTATGTGTTCTTAGATTTATAGTCATATGTTTCCTCTGCCATTTTTGGAATGGGTAAAATTCTCCCAGTTCTTACAGATACTCTCACTTTTTCACCCTCCTCTGTGTATCGCCATTCAATTTTTGTGGGCTTCCTACAAAAAGAAATTCGAATTACAGTGTCATTGGAAAAAGCAGCATATGAAGTGTTCGAATATTGCCTGTTGAAACATAATTTTTTTGGGGATCAAAATGTTAAACTTAAAATGAGGGAAGATGTAAAATCCAAGCAAATTTCACATTATTTTATCCTTCTCTCATTTCTCATCTGTAAACTTCTAACATCGCAAACGATCTTTCATAAGTCCAAATAAGTAAAAATCAATGATGTAATGTAGTATGTAATTTATGGTCAATGCTTCAACACCTCAAATGTCAGAACACATAGTGCATCCATTACATACAAATAATAATACATATGTAGATTATCCATAAAAATTATAACAAAATGGCAGAATTGATGCACTAAGTTATAAGATATTTATAGATATATTGGATCAGTAAAATAACAACCATTTTGCAACATCAAAGGTAACATGTGTTCTTAACTAATTCGGATGTGCTGATTTCAGATCTGCAACTGAAATTTTTCTATCACGTAACATTTCAGAGATACACGTGACGTCATATCCGTCATAACGTGGATACGTTATTTACATTTGGATTCCAATTTATATGATTTTGGGCAACAATGAAAATAAATTTTGCAATAATGTATAAACAAACACACTTATAAAAAGATTTGTTTCTTTTTCTGGCTATGTTTCCATTGTTGACGTTCAAAAAGGCTGCTTCTCCCTCCCCCAGAATGAGTTATTGATAAGATAAGATAAGATAAGGGAGAATGCTCTACAGACTGAAGGGAGTGTGATTTAATGAGTTCAGTATTACGTGCTTTGAGGTAGAGAAGTTGTGTTGAAGTTACTTGGGTGATACTGCAATGAAGAAAAACCAACGTGGTTGTGTAAATTTACCAAACAATTTCTGCTATGTGTGCTGGCAGTACACTTTAAAAAGTCAATGCCGAATGTTGACAGAAATGTTAAAACAAGCGTATTATAGCTACTTCGGGTGCAATGTTGGTGATCAAGACAAAGTGTGGGCTCCCCATGTGTGCTGTGTGACTTGTTATTCAACTCTTGTGAGGTGGTTTCGTGGAGACAAAACCCGTGCTATGGCATTTGCGGTGCCAATCGTTTGGCGTGAACCGAGTAGCCATGCTGAGGACTGTTACTTCTGCCTAACAAGCATAGCAGGACATTCTAAACGAACAAAATCCAGTATTGTGTATCCCAATATTCCTTCCGCTATGAGACCCATACCACATGGACCTGAACTCCCAATCCCTAGCCCACCCTCACATTTAGAGGAATCTTTTGCAGAAGAGGAAGAGCCACCCATCCCGTCCACTTCCAATGATCCAAGCTATTTTCCACAACCAGAGATGGAACCACTCCTTGTCGACCAATCCAGACTGAATGACTTGGTTAGAGATATGTATCTAACTAAGCAGCAGGCTGAGGTGCTTGGATCTCGACTTCAACAGTGGAATCTCCTGGCTTCCGGAACTAGAATTACCCATTTCAGAAAGAGACATGAACAGTTTTCAAGCTACTTTGAAATGAAAAATTCCCTCTGTGTATGTACAAATATAGACGGTTTAATGGATAAGCTTGGGTTGGAGCACATTCCTGAGGAATGGAGACTGTTTATAGACTCGTCCAAAAGTAGCCTGAAAGCAGTGTTGTTACACAATGGCAACGAAAAACCATCCATACCAGTCGCACATTCTGTTGAGATGAAGGAAACATACGACAGTATGTTAAATATGATTCAATATAATAAGTACTGCTGGCAGATTTGTGGTGATTTAAAGGTCACTGCCATATTAATGGGACTCCAAGGTGGGTTTACAAAGTATTGTTGTTTCCTTTGCTTGTGGGACAGTAGGGCTACAGAATCGCACTACACTGTGAAAAACTGGCCTCCGAGAGAAACCTATATACCAGGGCAACAAAATGTGAAGTATGCTCCATTAGTTAATTCTAACAACATATTGCTTCCTCCTTTGCATATCAAATTAGACCTCATGAAGAATTTTGTAAAGGCCATGGACAAAGATGGAGATGGTTTTGCATACCTCAGGAGCTTCTTCCCAAAACTAAGTGATGCTAAAGTGAAAGAGGGAATATTCGTTGGCCCCCAAATTCGGAAACTGTTGAGAGATCACAACTTTGATCTACTTTCTCCACTCCCACCTGGATTTTTTCCCAAAGAACTTAGGAGCCGTCAGTGATGAACAAGGGGAACGATTCCATCAAGACATTCGCACAATGGAGCAGAGATATCAAGGTAGATGGGATCCTCACATGATGGGCGATTACTGCTGGTTCCTAGTTAGAGATAGTGATAAACATTAAAGAGGAGGAAATAAGGGTAAGTGCATCCATTGTGATAGCTGTATATTGTGTATATTACATACATACACACACACATATGTGTGCACGTTTGTACCTTGATCTTTTTTACATCATATTGATGATATTTACTCATACAAGTGTAATAATTGCATTCGTAACCTAATGAAAAATACAAGTCACGTAATATATTTTTGTCGCCTTCACTACAATCCTCTTTAGAAGTGTAACACAAAAATGTTACGTGTTACGACATTTTTTACTATCATTTTCGTGTTCAGGAGGTTCCCCGCGTTGCAGAAAAAAAGTTTAAATTTGTTGACTAGTGTAATCGATAATTTTACCGACACACCAATATGGCTATATTGGCCAATACCGATAGAGTACTGATTAAACTGCCCCCATCCCTACTAAATAGTGTCCTACTTTGGTGTTCTTCACTGACATCTTGTCTTCAGTTTTCAAAACATTCCACCCATTCATAAACTCTCCCCTGACTCAAACAGCAGTCACCATGCTGAACCTCCATTGTTATGAACATTTCAGAAGGTTTTACACTTTCTGAACACAAAGAATGAATAATGCTTTGTTGCTCTTCCAAAGCGAAAGAGGAGACATGCTGTACAAGCTATGGTGTATGTGTATATTGCTTCATCCTCAACTCCCATATGAGGTTATTCCAAAGGAACCATTTTGCGGCTCCATTGTGCACACTTTTCCGTACATTTGAGAATATAATATCTGTTATTTAATGTCTTTCCCTTGTACCAAGGACTATTGTCTTTTAAATATTCAAATTTCAAGCCCACCTGGGATCTTAATCGAGGAAGGGAAAAGGATTAAAAATACCAAAAATACACAGGTTAAAACATTGTTAGAATTAATTATAAAAGAACATCCTTGCCCTGGCTGGGATTCAAACCTGGAAGTTCTGGAACCATAATGCACTGTGTTAACACTGCACCATGGAGATCGGCACTCTAGTTACGAGTAGTGTAACAATGTAAAAGGTATATAAAATACTATAATACAACTCAAGAATATCTTTCTGATACAAAAAATCTAAATTGTATCCAGTGACCCCTAAATTAGTGGATTCATACTACAAGAGACAATTACTTAGTACCAACTGGTGATTACATGAAACAATATGCTACAACAGAGAATCTACTCACTCATCTGCAGGATCAACAAGCTCCACTTGACCTGTTACAAGAAGAGGTGCTTCTGACTTTACGATCATGCCTGGGAAGTCATCTGATTTCCCTATGGTACGCAGGTGGCAATTTAAACCTTCAACAACCACCCAATTTCTCTCCTGTATGATCTGATTCACAATGCCTTGCTTTCCCTTATCTCTTCCAACCATAATTTCAACCTGCAAAAAATATAATTATGTGAATATTAAGAACATAGGTACACCAGTAGGAAGGCCAAGATGAAGATAGAGAGATAACGTTGAGATGGACCTAAAGGAAATTGGTATGGATGGAAAAAAGTGGATAGGGACAGATGAAAGTTCTGTGTTGCTGCACCCATAAACCTTCAGGTTTAACAAGGCTAGAGTGTTAGTTAGTTAGGGGCATTCGGAATAAGAAGCATCCACTGCTTGTTTTTGCTACTAATTACTTCCTTCATAGTTTTGACTTTCACGTAAGCAGAAATATGTCCAGTACAAAAAAATAAATATGTAAAGATTGCTGGACATGCTTTTAAGAAGAAAATTTACAATAATGAATAATTTGGCTTCATTAGATCCTTCAGCACACATGACTGGTTAAAAAAGTGCAGCTCACTCAGTGGTTGAATGCATTTTCTACATACTTGAATCTGTGTATTCAGCACCTGTCCCAGAATAAGTACATACTTGATGGATGAGTACATTAAGAGTCGACTCTCAATCTCGCCACCAAAAAAGGCTCCACATTCCAGTCCCAGCCTTAGCATGAGTCTCCCTTCATCAATTTCATCTAATCATTAGTCACCTTTATCTTTCACAGTTAGACATGAATGAATCCAAAATAAAGGGGAAAAAATATGTCAATGCAACCAAAGACCCAACAGAAACATGTTCATCACATGACATACACTTTCTGATTGAATGGGATGTGTGAAAAGTTACGACTCAAACAGCATATGGTGTAAGTCAGCACAAGGAAAAGTAATACGGCAAGACATACAGAGGAGTCAAACCATGAAAGGAATATGTAATATTTATTAAAATAAGCGGTGATATTCATAGACATGTCAGTGTAAATTCTTCATATCAAGAAAGACAGGAAGAAGACTTCAAAAATTAAACTGTGTTCTCCTTTGTGAATGAATTTTAGTCCACAGTTCCCAAGAAGACTGCCATTCTGTTTATGGTGATGTTCAATGTTCACAATGGTCTTTGCAACATGCCTAGATGATTACCAGAAATCAACCTCACAATGGTCTCATACACGATTTGTAGCATGTCAAAAAGCTGGCTTCCCTGATTTGCTTTATTTTAATTTGCTTTTCTGGCACTTTTGGCTAATCACGAAGATGAGCATGAGTGATCACATGATGAAACTGATGAAGGAACACTGACAAACAACACCAATGCCCTGGCTAGGTTTCGTACCCGGGACACCTTGAATCATAACATACCATGCTAACCACTCCACCATGGAGGTCAGCAGCATGTCAATAAGACGTGAGAAATAAGCAAAATGCAATATACTAGGATATACCAAACTGATACGAACAGACTATTAATATAATTCACTAACATCAACAACTTAAGATGCACATGTATGTGGTAAATAATAAGAAAAAATAAGATTTCAGTACAAAAACAAACTGAATTTCTGGTTCAATTTTCGTATATTATTGTAAATTAAGTCACATACATAAAATACAAATGTCCATCCATAGTAGGCACATTCACGATCACAACTTAGGTGAAATGTGTGGTACATAATAAAATATTCATTTTTGAACAAGGCTATTTTTCATTCCATATTTTACGATAAAAATAATCAATGTACGTAACTCAAGATAATCTGACTCGGGGAAAGTGTTATGTTGGCAAATTAGCTGCAAAATTCACTTTTCAGAGTTTATTTCACATAGTTTTGTGACAAAATGTGGAAGGTTGATAACCAAAATGTGGCTCACGTAAGAGATATCTCTTGAATACTAGAATATATTCACCATTATTTACATGTTAAATCCAGTTGCATCAGTGGCGGCTGCTTAATATGTGCTACCGTGCTATAGCACTTTACTCAATTTACTACAATGAAAAGAAAGAAAGGGACACATTTCATAGATTGAAGAACTTTAATAAAACACTTAAGTGAAATTAAACTTCAAACGTTAATTCGCTCAAAAATTTGCAGCGCACTATGTATTTTTTGCACACAGTTAAGCTACAACGGATATCGTGCTATTGGCTGCATAGCACGTTTTCGACACCTTGAGGGGGGGGGGGTAGAGTCTGTCTGCTAGCATGCTACACAGATTCACAGCATGTTAATTGTTGTCATCTCAGTATAAGAAGAAAGTTTGTGGATAGCTCTACAGAATCAGACACAATTTTTTTTCGCGCGGTTCATGGTCATGCACGTGGCATATGGAGCAGTCATTGTAAAGGATCCGTCGTGCTCTGTTGTTACAAGCAGTGGCGTATGCGAGGTTGGTGCTAGGAAATTGATGGGGGCTACATCCCATCTCCAAATTTTGAGTTTCGGATGAAAGCAGCAAAGAACTTGGAAACAGAAAACAGTGTTAAATGCAAACACCCCTTAAAAGGATCTCTGATTACCATTTTTGCCTTTGAATAACTTTTAAAATGAAGGTTTAAATCAGTGATTGCAAAATATTTTATAGTTTATTCCGGCCGTCCGTAGAAAGCAGCTATGTGATACAGACCTTTACAATTCCAGTCCCCTCGGAAGAAAACTTTGCGTACGCTAGCGGTTCCAAGTGAGTGTATGTGTGTGTGTGTGTGTGTGTGTAAGGGGGGGGGGGAGGTAATTGTAAATGCAAGAAACAATATCTACCCGTAGCACACATCTGTGAAAAGTCACGAGCTGTCGCTCAGTTGAATGCATGTTAAAAAAGCGAAAGATAGAAAACGTGCAAAAAATAATGGCATGAAAATTTTTAAAAAAATACTATTATCAAAAGCTCTGAACCTAACAATGTAAGATTACTAAAACCAATAAATCTAACACTCTTAACCAAATGAAACTGATCACATCTAAGAAAAACATAGTCAATTAATACATATTTTTGCAGGAGAAAGTCACATACAAATAAACACAGCCATAAAGAGATCTGCAGGGAATTTTTCAGTAACATGCTGAAGAATATTCGTGAATATACATGATCAGCATTAGGCCTCTTTCACGTATCCTAGAGTACTTTCACCATCATCGTAGATGGCCATGCGGTTTAAGGCACCTTGCTTTGGATGGCGACTGAGGGACGGCATAGGTTAGATCCCGAGAAATTTCGACCTAAGTATAGGGCCAGTGGCAACCCACCATTGTGAGGAAATTGGGGAGCTTCGAATGAGTAAGCATAATCTGGTCGCGTAGACCTACTACAACGGCTGAGGATATGTCGGGCTGACCCCCTCCCCCCACCCAACTATTCCAATCCTGGTTGAAGATCTCCACGCTTAGAAGTGACGAAGGAAAGCGTGGGAGGGAGACTGCCAGTCGGTAGGTAAGCCAAGGCCCTTTATGGGCTGTAACGCACAGGATTATTATTATTTTTAGAGTACTTTCACCATTTTTTAAAACAAAATATCATTGTATGTATGCAAAATAATCTACACAGTTATTTTTAGTGTTTTTTATTTTAATTTATCTGGCAGGGCACGAAATTTTCAGTCGCCAAGTCGCCACTGAAGACCAAAAGTTTGGAGTTGACAACTATTTCGGTTTCAAATGTGTGTCAAACATGCCCGAACATCTCAATCCAACATTCGTACATGGTTTTGGAAAGCGAGCCGATCGAAAACACCATGTCCACTCAACGCCGACACCATCTAATCGGCACAACAGTTCCACAACTGTTGGGACACTACCACTTTAGATGCACATGAAACTCAACCCAACCCATTTTCCCTGCTTTGCTTTTCTTCCACTCCGTTGTTTCAAAATGACAACACTGCAGAAAGTATGTGTGCATCGTGCACCACGCGGACTTGAGGTGGGGAGGTGAGGGGTAGAGTGGAGCAGACCACGGCCCAACTGTGGCTCCTTGCTTGTGCATGGAAAACCCCCATTTTTACCATTGTGGTCTCGTGTGCTTCAGTGTCCAGTCTTTGTTGACAAAAGAATGTGATAAATGCACTCGTGAGCGTTGGTTGACGTCGTCAAGGTTCATTCTGTTTACCTCATTTTTTTGGTTCGGTGGTAGTTGCCTGTGAGTGAAGTGGTTCCAGAGAATTAGTTTTATTTAATTAACTCAGATAAACTTACTATTCATGTTTCCATGTAAGTTTTTTTTTTTTCAGCGATCGATTTCGCCACTCGTCTTGTGGCTTCGTCAGGCGTGAACTGAGTTAATTACCGCCAAACTGATATCTTTAGATACAATGTAGTTTTATTTAGTTCAATTACTGCTATGGAGAAGAAGCAAACAAACATACAGTCCTTTTTCGTTACAGGTGATGTATCAAAATCAGCTAGTAGCAGTGTTCAGTTTCAATGGGTTTTCTGTACCTTTTAAAAAGTTCTTTTTAAAGCATAGTCAGAGTAAAGTCCATAGTGAAAATGTTGCCAGTGCAAAGGCAAAAGAATGCCCGACAGAAACACAGATGCCAAAATCTATTAAAAAAATGGATCACCAGATGTTATCTCATCTTACAAATTTATTTCACGTAGCATACTATGTAGCTAAACATGACAAACCATTTAAAGACTTTGTAGATCTGCCGTGTTTGGCAGGAAAATTAAGTGTGAGTGATCTACCTAAGTATAGCAATGAGAAGCAATGCAGAGAATTTATTCATTTCATAGCTGAAACTTTGAAGTTAGATCTAGTGGAGAAAATAAAGAAAAGTACATACATCAGCCTTCTGATTGATGGATCTACAGATAGATCATCAGTCGAGCATGCAAATGTGTATGTTCGATACGTGGATGTAAATGATGGTCACATCAAAGAGGACATTTTAGGAGTAATAGAGCTCACAAACTCTACTTCTGATGGTTACTTCACAGCCATAACTGATTATTTAGATAAGGCAATAGGTTCAAATAAATACAGAAACAAGTGTTACATTGTAGGCTTGGTTACTGATGGTGCAGCAAATATGGTCGGGCACAATTTGGCTGTGCAAATGAAAGCTATTTGTAATAAAATTATAAATATTCACTGCCTTACACACAGTTTGCTGTAAGCTGTGTTGGATGCATGTGGTGAAGTTGAATATCTTAGAGCATTTGATTCCGTGATTAGGAATATTTTTCAGTTTTATCATGGCTCTGCTAAAAGACTTCACCTCTTGAGAGAAACGGCAGAAGTTATAGGAGAAGAAATTCTAAAACTGAGTGATATCCACACTATTAGGTGGTTAGCCAGCAAAGAAAGTGCTGTAAGAGCTCTCTTGCAATTATGGAAAGCTGTTGTGACCCATCTTGAACAGGTGGCCCATGGAAAAGACAATGATGGCGCTAAAGCTAAGGGTTTGCTGAAAAGTTTGAAGCAATTTAAATTTGTTAAGCTTCTGTACTTCCTTTTGGATTTCTACAGGAAATACCCTTTAAGCGTGGCACTACAAAATAAGAATCTTTTGATTTCATCTCTAAAAATAAGAATTGAACACGGTATTTCAGTTTTGGCTGGCCTGGAATCTAATGTTGGACCAAGGGAACAAGATTTCTTCGACCATGTATCCATTTCAGGGAAGATCGGGGATGTGCAGCTCACAAACATTCAAAATGGAGAGCAAGAGTTTCATGCCCGGTTTGCCAAACGCACGTTAAATTTTAAAGAAGCGTTAAATCAAGTTAACGCTACATTAGCACATCGAGGCATTTCTCCAACCTTCGTTAAGGCTAACATACCTCTAATGTCGTCGTTAAATCTAAAGACACTCCTTGGCTTCATTAAGATGCTTAACAGCACGTTGTGATGTGTCGGAAATAAGATGGCGGAATTGCGTGTGCCAGCTGTTGTGTTGAAAGTTTATCCAAAACTGATTTGAACACATTATTTGCATACGATCGCAAAACGTACACTAGTTCGATTTCTTTCTACAGCAAAAATACTTTTCCCATTTTTTCGTATTTCATATTATAGATTCATACTAAACTGAAATTTCATGTAAATCAGATATCACATGTAAGTTAAATGATAAAATATTGTATCAATGTACTTTTTAAAGTTTTGTCAATAATGGCATCGTGATCATCACACATTATTCAAATTTTATTAATTTTGCTTGTCGAGGCAAAAATATATGCTTATAGTTATATTATACGAACGCGATTTTTTAAAATGCATATTTGGCTTCCACCTTCAATGCACTGTAACCATAAAAACAAAATATCGCATGACTTTTTAAAATAATGTAACCTCCTTTTACATATTTCAATTTGTATAAGGTAAAAGTTATTCACAAAAATATTTGGTATCATCGTCCACATCATTTTCCAGTGGAGAAAG
This sequence comes from Lepisma saccharinum, assembly GCF_977018435.1. Taxonomy (NCBI): domain Eukaryota; kingdom Metazoa; phylum Arthropoda; class Insecta; order Zygentoma; family Lepismatidae; genus Lepisma; species Lepisma saccharinum. The sequence goes on along the minus strand of NC_139239.1, from coordinate 14,912,656 downwards.
ATATGGTTTGTTGTGTTCATGCTTATGTCTGTTTATGACTTCCATTCCAATGTTTGTTTCTTTTTTAACTGAAAAATGTTAGAAAATGTAAGAGATAAAATTAAAATGAAGCAACTGTCCTAGAAATAGGTAATACACGTCCTGTACTCTCATTTAATGTAAAATAAATCTGTGACATTACACAATGTAGCCAGCAATCTTTCAAAGTAGTAGCATAGAATAAGGTATATACATTGGTCCATGCTATACTGGATCCGCGCTTAGAAGGAACTGTACGGTAAACAAATGCACGTGTATGAATACAGTGTTGCCAACCAATAACTGCAGAATATAGCGAAAAGCGAATTCTCACAGTGTGTAGTGTTCTACATTATATTGTAGAAATTATTTTTATGACTTAGAAGGAACTGTACTGTAAACAAATGCAAGTGTATGAATACAGTGTTGCCAACCAATAACTGCAGAATATAGCGAAAAGCGAATTCTCACAACTCTGCTTTTTATGGATAATCACTATAATCACAATGTGGACATGTCATACCCTATTTGTTGCTAGTTTTCATAGAATAAAGAATACAAATTTTCCTCCTCACTTCCCTCACAAGAAAAGCCATTTTTTGAATGGCCAGTTCTTTCCGAGTGTTACCTTTGTATATCCGTAGGTTTATTAAATATATATATATATGTAGTATAAACATATTCACATAACTAGAGTTGTTTTGCATACATTTTTAGAGTTTTCGAAATTTCACGCAAATTGGACAAAAATTGTAAGAGAATTTGAAAAAAAAATCCAATATCGAGGATCCGCGATTTTCTTTTTCTATGCTATCAAAAAATGAAGTCCTGTCTTGCAATGGACGTAGAGAATATATGTGCAGAATTTCGTCTAATTTACTCAAAAATCGTAAGAGGTGTGACGAATCGAAAATTACCAACGAAATGGAACTTCAGCCACTTTATTTCTTCCATTTTTCAAAATTTTTAAAATCTAGCATCATATTTAGAAACAGCGACGTAGAGAACGTTCGAATAGGAACATCTGCAACAATACCACAAGGATTAATACTGCTGTTAAAGAAAATAAATAAACAAACGAAAAATAGGTCACTTCCGTGTCTATTTTTGAATGAAGTCAAATAAGTATGATACTACTGTGCAAATATCTGAAAGCCATTATTGTCACCAATGCAGGACCAAAAAGTTCAAAACAGCTAATTTTAGCAAAAGAATAGGCGGATTGGCAACACTTCTCGTTGAGCCTGCTTGAACAACAGACCCTGCCACGCGCAACAAAATATAGTCCACTTTCTAACTTGCAAGAATAGAACATTCCTTCAACACAATTGTAATTATCGAACTCTAGAATTATCATAACCAATATTTAGTATGTAAATGAACTCCAGGTTGGCATAAATACACAAGACGTGACAATTTTTACTCTGGGTACAACACGCATGCGTAAAGGCTGGGCAGGCGGGAGGGAATTTCAATTTGTGCGAGATGGATGTTTGCTTTGGCTACGTTAAACACTGCAGCGGGAAACCGTTGAAAAGCACAGAGAAACAAATTGTATTGAATGTGTTCGCAAAGTTTTGCGAGAAATATCCAACTATGGTTACCCAGGACGTGATGAAATTGACATCTGAGTTTACTGGTGTCTCTGTTAAGAGTGTAAAATCTGCGCGCAGCGAGGTTCTAAATGAGGGCATTTTAACAACACCAGGGAAAAAGCGTCAACGTCAAAAGCCTGTGTTACAAGTTCAGTGTGATGAGTTTGCGAGGATCCGTCTTAAGGTTCATCACTTTTTGGAGAGGAACGAAGCGCCAACAATAAATAAAGTGTTGGTGAGTGTGAATAGTGATCCGGATCTGCCGAACCTTAAGAAAACAAGTTTCCACACACTTCTGAAAGAAATCAGCTTCGAGTTTGTGCAACGCAACAGAATAAATATTATTGTTAACCGAGAAGACATATTGTTGTGGCGCCGGAACTACCTGAGGAAAATACGCGAATACAGGCAGGAGGGGCGAAAGTTGTATTTCCTTGATGAAACGTGGGTGAATGAAGGTCATACTGTTTCTAAGGTGTGGGTAGATTCTGCCATAAAATCTAAAAAAAACAGGCTTTCCTCTCAGGATTAACCACAGGGCTAAGAAACCCGACCGGCAAAGGCAGACGCCTTATTGTATTGCATATTGGAGAAAGAAGAGGAACGCTTCTGGGAATCAGATTACATGTGCGACAAGGTTGTTGACCGACTTGTTATCAATCCAGCTGATAGCAGTAGCGGCGGCACCAACAGTGAAGGGGAGGCATCTATTTAAGGAATCGACTTTCTATCCGACTCTGCTTAGGCAAGTAAAACACTTTTATATCTTCAAATTAAATTCTTAAGTACAGAAGTTCAGCTTATCTTGTGAATAGTTATAGTTTTCCTTTTTATTTAATTTCTCGTAGCTTGTAACATTGCTTTCGCGCCAACTTTCTCTCACACGTGGTGGAAGCAGCAGAAGCTTTACGATCATCCAATCGCTGAAGCCTGGCGGAGTAATACTTTTGCCCTTGTGTTTACAGTGCAGTCCCTTCTAAGCGCGGAAAAGGCATAGTAGGGAATTGTTCTTTCAAACTTTTCAAATTATTATCCACCTACTCCAATTAACATAATGGAAAAAAATGATTTTGCAGTGAAGAGAATGCTCGACACAAATGTTCATCATTCTAAATTCTGAATCACAGTGTGTGCAACCACGAGCAGCTAGTGACAGCTTTAGCAACCTGGAGATAAATGCTAAAAGCACCAAACCTGACCTGCCTAACCTAACCAAGTACAAAAATATAGAAAACCTGCCTAACCTATTTACTTATTTAGCTCGTAGCTGTACTTATGTACTGTACAATAAAACATGTTATTTAATATAACGTGAGTCTTAAAATAATCACAAAATCAAAACAATTATTATTCAGCATACTGAAAGTGGGCTGACTAATAACAGTGCACATGGAAATTAAATAGTATTCGTAACAAACTGAAATAGCACTTACAAATTGAAAAAAAAAAAAAATCAACCGTTACATGTACATTTACGAACGACTACCATCTCATCACATAATATAGAGTACTACACATATGTGCTTCATTAAGAAAAAAGCTTCAGGTCCTAAGCAGTTTCAGGTATGTAGTTTCGTGCATGGATATTGTAACATTTTGACATTGTGCAGTGACATAAAACACACTACCATTCATTCGGAAACTATTCCTTGTACATACGAACAAGTGGTAATGATACTATCTAACAGTGCACTTGTTTTTTTTTCATTAGTTATGATAAAGCAAATATAATATAAAATATCATATTAATCAACTGTTCCATGTACAAGGTACATTTTCTGAATGACTACCATTTCATCACAATGAATAACCAAACATAAAGTAAAGTACCGTAGTACACATGTACGTTTCATTAAGAAAAAAGCTTAATCCTAAGCAGTTTCAGGTATTGTAGTTTTGTGCATGGACATTGTAAAAGTATGCATATATGTGTTTGTAAAACACACTACCATCAATTCGGAAATTATTCCTTGTATGGTACGTTCGTACAAGTGGTAAGGATACTGTCTAACTGTGTACTTGTCCTTCTTTTTACAATTTATGAGAAATCAAATATAAAATATCATATTGTTTATATATTTTTTCTTTAAAAAATATTTAAACAAAACAAAACACACAACCATTCAGAAACGTTCCTTGTACATATGCATGAACGGAAAGCATACTGGTAAGTGGTAAACATTATATGTGCCTTCTTTTTGTCAGTAATTATTTGGAAACAGTAGATTACTTGTTTGCAGCGTCACATTCACATCAATGCCAAAAGAAGTGACTTGCAATATTTACATATTATTTAATTGCCATGGCAAAGCAAGTTAAGTTATGCATGGTGTACATTTTGTAAAATGTTCTCTTGTTAGGCCTCTTTTGAAATGCCATATTAATATAAATAAATTTATCAAACTTCAAACAGATTAACCTAACCTAGAACAGTAGTTTTTATTTATATATTTATGACCTTGTATTGGCAGTCAGCAGGCACGGATTTAAATCTAACTTGCGAAATTACAATGTAACTGTTAATCTTAATACATAACATTTGCAGACGTAAATACCTAACTAACATTCATTTCTTAAACATATATTTATGTGTTACACATTATTTTATTTATTGCTGTTCCTGGAATTTCATACAAAAAAGCCAAATGTTTCGAAGAACACGCTTATGCACAATCTACTGTCCACGGTGCAACCAATCAAAACATTGCATTTCTCGTATCAAAGTATGAGAATAGCAAGGAATCAAAGCAAAATGCCTCTAACATGTCATTAGTTAACGGGCCTAAAAAATCACTTGAGCGAACATTAAAAGCTTAACAGGCTGCTAAGATTTTAGTGATGCGTTAACTATCAGCTCGTTAAGAATGTTTTAACGATGTTTGAGCGAACCGGGCATCAGACTGTTAGAGGAAACTTAATTAACAATGCGAAGGTGTACATCACAGAAAGATTGCAATCTATATCAACAGATGTGATTGCATCTCTGTATGTTTTCGACACCTTGAGTTGGCCTCCCAAAGAAAATATTTTTCAGTTTGGGATAGAAGAAATAAAGAAACTCTACATGTACTTGAACCCAAGCCTTTATGAGAAAATTGATGTTCTGTTAGCAGAGTGAACAGAATTCAAACTTTTATTTCCTTCTCTGACTTTGAATCAGACGCTGGAGAAGATTCACAGTGAGGAGTGTTCAACAAGATTCCCCAATTTGCTCCAGATTTTGTCATTTTGAGCTGTTCTACCAGTGAGGACAGCTTTATGTGAGAAATGTTTCAGCTGTCACAACAGTTCAAGACTACTTACAGGAACTCTCTGAAGACTAAAACACTGGATGATTTGCTCAGTTTCTGTAAAAGGAACCGCCACCCCCCTGTTATAGAGTTTGACCCAGCAGCTGCGATTGATAAGTGGTACTTTAGTGTAGAACGACAGCGCTACACAAACATTAATTCCTAAGGTATGTTCTTGTTAATAATTGCTCACATTTTTATTATTTATCAATATAAAATAGTGGCGACCAAAGATTTTAGTCCAGCGACTGACTTCAAACTGAAATTTCATGCCCTGTTATCTGGTACACACAAAGTCAAAAATAACAAGGAAGCTCTAACAGTACTAAAATTAAAACACCTAGAAAATTTAAAACTACTATCAGTGCTGCAACCATAATCAAGCATGAAATTTACCTGCAGAAATAATAACAACAGCACTATATACATATGATAATTCTTTTATAATATAATCTGAAATGTAACGTAATAACAGGCAACATTTCATATTCTTCTGTACTATATGAACTACCAAAGGAGTGATATTTTGTAAGCAATAATGAAATTGTAAGTAATTCACCACATACAGAACATATCAGACAGACTTTGCAATAATGTCAAGATGTGACAAAGCAACAGAAAAAGTTCACATGAAAAACAATCTTCATAATCCATCAAAAATGTTCCACTTTCTCGTGGGGGTACAGAATGATACCAGCAAGAAATACGGTAGAAGAAAAGCACTTCAAATCTTTTGAAATCACCTAAAGTGGACATTACTCTGTGTATTTATGTTTCAAATGTGGACATCCCTGCTAATAACCAACAGTTTAATTTGACAAAATCTGCATTTATTACAACTCAAACGTTTTATAGTGCAGGAGGCCTTAGAAAGAGCGTTTCGCGGGCTAACAACAGACGTCGCTCGCACACTATTGCGGATATTCTCGTGTCGTCTGCTCCTCAGCCGAACAAACAGGCCGAGGTAGCAAGAGGCAGAGGTCACTCACCCTTCCAGAAGGGTGCAGCGAGCCAGCTGTGGCAACTGGGATCGCTCATTCGCGGACCTGATTGGTTCTCGCAGACACACCCCCATATTGTCGTCTGCTGCAAGCCCGCGAAGCGATCTTTCTAAGACCTCCTGCATTATAATTCCTAAACATATAATTCCATTAGTCCCTGTGTAAAAGAACACATTATTTTCTTATGCAGTAGTTATTAATTCCAAGTGTAATAAACCTCATGGAATGTGTACATACCCTGTCTCCTCGGAAGAAGTTCCAATCCTTAATTGGTTCAAGAAACACCTTCTTTCGGAGAACGCCACGTGCATTTTGCTGTTGAAATTCTTTTGTCCATGGTCTGTTCATTGTAAATCGAAATTTTTTCCTCTTGACTACTTTTGGTAAATATTGTGGAAATCCTCGAGGTGTCCGCCAGGCAACCTATGGGGTGAAATATTAATTAACGTTAAAATGAAAATATTGATCACAACACAATTCATGTGGCCGATTTTTATGCTACATTGCAAAATGTTCCTTTATAAATGGACTGAAGAGATGCTATCTGGCACTTCCTTATACCTTATCTTTCTTTAGGATTTGTTTAACTAGTGGAGGTGTCAAAGGGGTGGTTGAAACTGTCCCTTCCGGCAAACAAGAAAAACTAGATCTCTTACCCAAATTGGGAATTTTTGTATGGAATTTAGGTGAATACTAAGTGACAACTGCACCCCCCCCCCCCCCAATATTCCTCTACCCTCTGCTTCCTTATTTTCTTCTGGTGGCATCACTATATTTAACTCTAAAATGTCTAGCATGATTCTTGGAATTAGCCTAAATTATTTTCCTGTAGTTTACGGTTATTACAAGCATAAGAAAACAGTTTTTTCTTTGTGACGTTTCAGGAGAACACACGCTCCTTTCATCAGACATTTATTTTCATTTTGACTAAAGATACAGTTATAACAATGGTTAGTAATTTTTAAACAAAAAGAATCTGTTATATAATGGATGTTGTCAATGTTACATTGTTGTAATATAGCAACTTAACTGTGAAAAAAGCAGTCTATTTTTTTTTTATTTTTTTTTAAAATTATGAATCCCAAATATCATCAGGTAATTCAAATTCATCATTGTTTTCACAAAGTCTCTTGATGTAAACTACAGGAAAATAATTCTATCATGCAAGCAATGCGTACATACAAGAAAAACTATTAATTAGCCTAAATACCCAGCCTTTGTTACCTTGAAATTATGTACTGCTCATAAATGAACTTTAACATCTCAGAAACTGTGAATGGTAGAGTTATGCTTTGTCTAATTCGTCATAATTAGATTACAAGGCCATACTCATAAAAATCTTGTATGACCTATTAAATAGAAGAATAACATTTTAAAAAATATTTCCCCTAAAAATCCCCCACCCCCAAATTACATCACATAGCAATGACTACAATCAAATTACAATAACAAACTATAATGCTCATTTATCAGTACATACATCCATCTTCAGAATATTTTCTCGGCTGTAGCATATTCCCTAACTCATCTTCAATATTATGTCACGTGTTGGGCAAACATTCTTATGCTTACGTTTTAGTTGTTTGAAGAGTTTTTTATGTTTTAAAAATTATATGTATGTATGTATGAGAAGAAGGTGCTGAAATGCCAAGGAAAACAAAACTAGCCTATCTGTCTCATGAAACCATTCAGAATAGAAAGATTGGCCAGTTATTTGTTATATCTTTATCAGGTGTGTTTTATACATTTACTTCTTCATCACATAGTCCTTAAATAGCGTACAATGGAAAAAATAGCTGGTGACTTATCATATGAACAAACAGAAAAAAAACTGAAAAATATAAAAAAGAAGGCCATGACTACTTTCATCGGGTGGTGACAATATCATATGGTACTTTCACCAGGTGGTGAGGCTAGCATAAGGGGGCTATTTTCACAAAGTGGTGAATATAGCAGAAAGTGCTGAAGAACAGAAATCACATAATCAGGTGTTGGAAGTATTTACGGAAATAGTCATAATGTTCACAGCCTTAAACCTGACCAGCCTATCTCAACGATGATGAAAAAAAAAGTAAAGTGCTCCCCTGTGCTTAGCATCACGCCATGAAGACGTATAGGGGGTGTGGGGGTAACGCCCACACTTTCTTGATCTGGTCATGAGTCGGGGTGATGTGATCAGCATCATGCCCCTGACCGCCTTTCACGCTGGGTGAGTGCTGGGGCCACTTCCAAAGTTAGAAAAGTTCCCGGATTTGAACCGGGGATCAAACCCGAGACCTTTAGCATGGTAGTCAGATGCATTACAGACTGAGCCACCGCGGTGAAAGCATTTAGGAATGCAATACCCCTTCACAACTACATCATGTGACATATTAGAAGTAGCAGTTCATATTGGAACACCTTACGGTATTTTTCCAATTCCATGGTGTGCGGGGAAAAAAAGTACTTGTTGACCGCACTAAAATAAATGCACACAAGACATAAGCTTGATACATATCAACAACTAAAGAATGCATGCGTCCATGTAACAGACCAGGTTGTAGACCATGCACTTGTGCAGGTTAAAACTCGGTGAAAATATCTTAAAAGCTACCTTCACCAGCATCCCACAAAAAAAAATTGTGGTAACACTTTACTATAGGGGTGATGGATTTCTTACTTTTTACAGGAGAAAGTACTTATGCAAATCATTTTATGTAGCTTTGTGGAAGTTCGTGAATGTAGTTTTAATCCATTTTAATGCGAATGTATGTTGTTTTCTCAGAAAATCTCCGTCCAGCATGCTGTTGCTGCTGTCGCCATTTGCTTTCTGCACGAGAGCACAATGTTCCATGTGATAGATGACGTAAACCCCGTAGTCATTGTTTCAAACTCGCCGTGTTTTCACTATAACATGACGTGTCGAGTATTTTTATTTTTTAATTATTTTTTTAACTATGCTTGCCTAGCCTAACCTAACCTTATGGAGAATGGTTTGTGGGGGTAACGTGAATGGTTTTTGGGGCTAACGTCAATGGTTTGTGGTGCTAACGTCAATGGTTTGCGAGGTATTAGCATAATTTCAAATCCGGGCACGGAAGTAGGTATTTTCTGGTGTACAAGGTTGCAACACTGCATAAATCGACAAAACACTCGCACAACGTGCAATGAACCAGTACGCTATCGCCATAATGTGTGTTATAGAATCGAAATAACGAGTAACAGTAAGTACTCGTAAATGTGAGAAATAGACATTATTTTCGTTAGAAATTCATTATATCACCTAAAGAAATGTTCCGCATTCCAGAATAGTGCGTTAGCAATGTAAAAAAGTGTGAAATAAATGATTTATAGGTGTCACGCTTATAGTAAAGTAGTATCAAAATTGCTTTACCTGCTCCATTGCTCTTTCAATGTAGGATTCTGGAAGGTTGGAATATCTTTTTGTCATATCAGCCACTCGCTGACAAAGGGATGAAAAAATTCTCATTCTTATTATTCACCTGTGTTGAACTGCAAATTACAACAGCTGAAAAAAAAAAGTATATTTAATTATATGTATACATTATAAATATACCCAACTCATAAGCGTAATACTAACTTTTATGTAAAACTAGAACCACACAGAAATTAAATTGGTACCAGTTTCATAGATCGGAGACACGAAAACAAACGCAATTTTTCACATTCTGAGTGCTTTTTTTCATTCCTTTCTTTGCTTCCAGAACACACAATATGGCAGGCACATCTTGACTCAAGTTGTGGGTATGCAGTGTTTCAACCTTCTTCACCGAAAAATACCTACTATCGTGTTCGTCACCAGTGGAAATTATACATTATGCATGAGTAGCTGATGGATAGCCCCAGAAACCATTCACGAATAGCCCCACGAATCATTCAAGGATAGCCCCATGAACCATTTCCGATAAGGTTAGGTTAGGTTTGGTTACGTTAGGCAAGCAGAGTAAAAAAAGGGGGGTTGAAACACTGACAGGGGCTTAAGTCATCAAACGTATGCAGCATCCAGTTGTCGTAGGGCAACCAAATGAAGGCAATGGTAATTGTGCGTCGGTGAGATATTTCTCTTGCAAAGTACATGATTTCCCGGTCAAATATATTCCACGATGAAAGAAAATACCTCGCGGTTTTTTGTCGAGAAAGGAAAATGGTTTTTCGATGAATTTAGGGGTGAAATGGGTGCTAATGGAACCTAACCTAACAGGCCTAACCTAACCTCGTGTGAATGGTTCGTGGGGCTACCCGTGGATGGTTTTTGGGGCTAACGTCAATGGTTTGTGGGGCTACCCGTGGATGGTTTTTGGGGCTAACGTCAATGGTTTGTGGGGCTACCCGTGGATGGTTTTTGGGGCTAATGTCAATGGTTTGTGGGGCTACCCGTGCATGGTTTTTGATCCCCGGTTTTTTACAACTTTCATGCAGAATAGAGTTGGAAACATTGATATTCGAAAACAAAAGAAGCGTTACAATTCGCAAAGCAAGCGATATCGCACCGTGACGTGCTTTCCGTAGCATTAAGGAAAATGGTTTATTTTAGCAGAAAAAGTGTTTGTTTTCGTGCAAAAAGCATATTGGCACCTTCCACTATGTTCCGCAATACATAATTGGTAAGTACAAACCACGAGAAAGACAAAATATCCGATTTAAATGTGTCTCCGATGCATGAAACTGTTACCGAAATTTTTAATGTAATACGTACATACCTATTTACTGTTAGCATTAAACACTGTATAACAATGGTTTTCACATTCAACCCACCACGTTTCTAAGCATAAAAATAATGTAGCCAACATTACATATGTAAAACTTATAACCATTAATAAACTACAGAAAGTATAAAAATAAATTAATATTTTTAAAAAATGTTTACACTCAAAGCATTAAAGCATTGTAGTACTTATTTATTATTTATTTACATTTTACTTGGGATTACCGCTAAGCAGTTTTTCCCATAACTATATATGTACTTTACATAAACTTACATTTTTTAGTACACTATTATTATTTATTATGAACAATTTTTTTCTATTAAATAGTTAAGCCACATTTTCTAAAAAAAGATAACAATATATATCCCACTGTAAGGTTAGGTTCACAAATCAAAGATTCCAAACACTGAGGAAAAGGAATTTCACAGTTTATAAGAGTTTTATAGAATGTCTCTCTTTCTTGTGTGTATCTATTACACTCAAATAGGATATGGTGTATATCTTCCTTGTTGCCACATGTACAGTTTGGGTTTTGTACAATCCGGATCTTTTGTAAATGACTTTTAGTAGTTGTATGTCCTGACCTAATACGATTTAGTAATACTATCACATTCCGTGAACCTTGAACCTTTGTAAACCAAGGCCTCTTTCTATTGAAATTAGCTATCCTCTGATAAAAGCTGCCTGCATTTTGAAATTCACCTTTGCACCATTCCGTCCAGTTTTCCTTCAACTTTTTCTTCACCCTCGGTAGAAGGTCTGTGTACCAGGTTTTCAACTCCAGTACAGGTTGAATTACCCTAGCTTGTTTTGCATACAAATCTGCCATATCATTTCCTAAATTTTGACAATGTGCTTTAACCCAGGTTAAATGAATTATCTTTCCCCTGCTCCTTAAATTTTGTAAAGTTTTTACACAGTTTATAATGTATGGGGAGCATTTAAATAATAAATCATAATTGGACTGAATTGAATATAATACACTTTTGGAATCCGTTAATATTAATATATTTTTTTCTTGCAATTTATATGTATAAATTAGTGCTTGATAAATTGCATAAGCTTCAGCTGTAAAAATAGAAAAATCTTCCGGTAAATGTATCATAATTGATTCCTTCTTCTGTACATCATAAACAGCACATCCTACATTTTGACTACTTTTTGAACCATCTGTATATATAAAGTAATAATCTTTCCATCTTTCCATGTAATCATATTTGGTATATTGTTCAGGAAAATAAATATCTCTATATTCACAAACAGGAAAATCTAGAGTATATATGGGCTTACTCCTTACTTTCAATAATTTTTGATGATCCTCATAGTACTCATTATATAATTGCACCCATCCTATATCTTCGCAGTTATTAATTTTGCCTGTATCATATAATTCAACCAAGTCGAATAGAATGTCGTTAAACGGATGATTAACTTCTGACATTGTTTTTAACAGATATTTAATAGACATTTCCCTTTTCCTATAACTTAAGTTCCATTCGCATGCTTCCATGTATACAGCAACATTAGGAGTACTCTTCATCAATCCTAGACACTTTCGTAGAACTTTCCTCTGCATTACTTCCAAAGGACGAAATACACGTTCTGAAATTGTATTAAAGACTATAATCCCGTATTCTATTGTTGGTTTGTAATAGTTTTTGTAAAAATTCATCATGGTACTAGGATGACTTCCCCATTTTGTTGTAGCCATAGAACGAAATACATTGTAAATTACTTCTGCCTTTTTCACTAACATTTTTACATGAGGTTTCCATGTTAATTTACTATCAAATATAACGCCTAAATATTTCACTGAATTTTCTATGGGAATGTGTAACTTTTTTGTGTATTGATTCACATTTTTCGGAGCTCCGTTTTTACTAAATATAATCAACTTTGATTTTTCTGACGATATATTCATAGACCTATTCTCAAGAAATTTCTTTATCTCTATTATTTTCGCTTCCATGTTGGTGACTCCTTTATCTACTTGCTTGACACTCTCATATATACATAAATCATCTGCATATTGTATAAATCCAAATGGCTCAGGACATATTCTTTGAACATCCATTAAATATATATTAAAAAGTAAAGGACTTAAAGGGCTTCCCTGTGGAAGTCCCCTTGTTATCCATCTAGGTCCCTCAACTTTATTGTGAAAGTAAAAATATAAACAACGATTTTTTAATAGATTCCAAATTATTTTTAGATGCATATAAGGTATTTTCAGATTTTGTAGAATGTTTAATAATTTATTTATATTTACATTATCATATGCCCCTTTAATATCTAAGAAAGCAGCAATAAGACTACTTTTCCTTTTCATTGTATCATAAATTTTTGATGATAACATTGCCAAGGCATCTGTACACCCCATACCCTTCCTAAATCCAACTTGAAGCCTTGAAAATAATTCCTGTCCCTCTATATGCCAACTTATTCTCTTTAGAATTAATTTTTCAAAAATTTTCCCCAGTACTGAAGACAAAGCTATCGGTCTATAAGATTCTCCTTTATGTGGACTTTTGCCAGGTTTCAATATTGGTAAAATCATTTGAGTGTACCACGATTGCGGTACATTTCCTGAATTCATTATATAATTGTAGATGTTACAAAGATATATTATACCACATTCCGGTAAATTTTGAATCATCGAGTATGTTATTCCATCTTTTCCTGGAGTTGTGTCCTTGGTTCTAATTATTATGTCTCTTATTTCATCGATCATGATATTGGTGTATAATCCTTGTGAATGTCTATCTTTAGGACTGAAAGAGAAAATTTCATCAGGGGCATCTGCAGGTTCGTGTTTATTATTACATGTTACCTTCATAATAAATTCATCTCTCCAGGTTTCTTTGAGTGGTATTAATCGAGGGGTATGTGGTTTGCGGATTGATTTAAATTTAGCCCACACAGTACTGATATTCTCTTTGTTATTTATGTCTTCACAATACTTTTCCCACGATTGTCTTTTTGCACTGATATAACATTTCTTGGCCTGCGCTATTGCTTTCTTATAATTAATCCAAGTTTCCTGATTTGGTATTGTTTTATAAACTTTAGTAGCTTCAATTCTCTGTATTTTAAAATTTTGGCAATCTTTATTCCACCAGTGTACTATTGGATACTTTTTTACAACTTCCTCTTTTGCCCTTGTACATGATCTGTCCATAACAATACTAACAGAATCTACAAAATAATCATATGTACTCTTATCAATATTATTTAAATCTCTATTTTTAAATAAGATTGTAAGTAATTTAGAATATTTATTCCAATCAGCTTCGTTAACTTTCCATTTTCTGAGCGGAATAGTGAAAGATCTCACTGAATTAGTATCAGTATAAAAGAAACATGGATAATGGTCACTGGTTCTTTGATCACTGTCTGTTTCCCACTGAAATTGACCACATATATCATCTGACATTAACGTTAAATCTATAGCTGTTGGCCGAGTACCTAATCTTCCTATATAGGTAGCAGACCCGTCATTAATTACAGTAAAGTTGTACAAATCCATACATTCTACTAACACTTTCCCCAACTTATCTTCATCCTGATCTCCCCATATTGTGTGATGGCAATTGAAATCTCCTGCTATAATAAAAGGCTTTTCTATGCATTGAAACATTTGCGATAATGTATTCGTCGTTAATTTCTGTGACTCTGCACCTGTAGGAATATATATAGATATAATACTAACTTTTTGATTCATAAAAGCAATTTTAATTCCTACGACTTCAATTTTGTATGTGTCGTATATAGACAATGTATAATCAAAAGATATAGGTTCAAATGGAATGCTTTCATGAATCATAATTGCAACTCCTTTACTATCATCTTTAATCTTTTCATAAATCATGTGATAATGATTTACTTTAAAATAATTTATGTTTGATGGGTTCACAGAGATTTCCGATAAACATAAAAGTTCAGGTCTATATTCATCTATTAATTTCACCAGATTTTGCTTTCTTGCTTTCAGTGATCTTACATTCCAGTGTACACCCACGAATGTTTTCCATTATTTTTCCTTCCACACCCTAAGGTGTCTCTCCAAAAATTTCCAAATCCTCAATAATTTTCTGCACCTGGCCATTTATTTGTGAGCATTCTGTTAGTATTTCTTTTATATTTAATAAGTCAGAATTTTTAGTTAATGTCGCCATAAGTTTCGCCATTAATTGTAACAAATTATACATAAGATCCTTCTGAGATGTTATGTGAGGAAAGTACACGATTTTTTTCTGTTCTTCATTGTTGTAGATTCCGATATTCACCTCCTGCAGGCTTCTATTTGTACTATCCACGTCTTCCTCATTATTCCTTGTCTTAATAACAGTTCCTGTAGACTTTCCATTTAATTGTTTTTGATTACTTTGTAATTTCTTTAGAGAACCTTTACTTGATTCTCCTTCAGAATTTCCATTATAATTCTTTGTTTGTGAATAGGAATTTAGTCTGAAATTTTTTCCATATTTATTTTCAAATTTGGAATAGTCTCTATGATGTTCTGGAGGAACTCTTTTCCATGAAACATTTTCCAAGTATGTATCTGATTTTCTTTCACCCCAATCACTTAAGGCTTCAAATCTGTTTTGTATTGTTATGCTATTTCCTACAACACCAGTCTTTCTTGTGTTAATTTCACTTATTTGACTTTTGTTTATATGGTTTTTTATTTGATCAGCATATGAGTTGCCTTGAACAACATAATTGCTTGGAACATTACCTGTTATTACTTTCTCTCTTGCATCTTGCCGGGATAAATTATCATATGCCATAACTCTCATGATTTCTCTTTCCATTTCCCATTTTACACATGACTTATCAGTAGCAACATGTTCTCCTCCGCAATTTAAACACTTCGGAGTTTCATTACAATTTTCATGTTCCTCTCTTCCACATCTAGCACACTTAGCTTTATCCTTGCATATGGCTGCTGAATGTGCGAACCTGTAACATTTCTTACATTGCATCACATTTCTAACTTTAGGAGTAACATCGAAAATGTGACTAACCACTATAATCTGTTTAGGCATTTCTTGAGATCTAAACGTGATTGATATTAGCTTAGTAGGAACAAAATAATATGAACCATCATCTCTTCGAATTCTCTTTTTCATTCTTTCCACTGATATTACTGTCGGGTCTTCAATACTTTCCTTAATTTCCTCCTCTTCAAATTCAGTGGGCACACCATATATCAATCCTTCCTTCACCAATAAGGATTCTGGAATGAACACATCAATGTTATTTTCTTTATGAAAATGCATATTTTTCATGAAATTGTTAGCTTCATTCCTGGTGTAAAAATAAATCTTTGCTCTATATAAGCCACTTGGTTGGATATATCTGACCCTTATATCTTTCTTTCGCAATTCATTGCCTATTTTCATAGAGTTAAATTTCTTTTCTGCACCTTTTGTACTAGTCATTATTACTAAATATGGCCCATTATGTGTATCATAATACATTTTACACTTGTCTACATTATTTTCTCTTCGACCTTCTCCAAACGTGTGTACTTTATCTCTATTATCTAACCTGTCTATCCTTACCGCTTTTGCTGGAACTTGATCATCTTCAGAAGATCTGACTCTTTTAGCTTGTTTTCTAGATGTTTCTTCTATAATGTTATCTTCTATAACAATATCATTGTCTTCTACCAAGTTCGTTATAATTTCTACTTGATTATTAAGTTCCATATAACCTATGGCATCCGCCATGACGTTAACAAGAACTGCCTTACGAAAATCACATTAATGAGTATAATTCCTTTTACCGTAGTTTTAAACTTCAACTTAAATAAGTATATGGGATTAACTCAATTCCAGTCACAAAATTATCTCTTTATAAACAGCACTCACTTAATTAACAACTATTAATATTACCACAATATTACACAAACAGCTCAGTTTCCATCAACCACAGGCTAATCGCATTGTAGTACATACATCCACTATTGATTCTTCTTCTTCTTCTTTTTTTTTGTCCCTGTCAGCATTATCTTGTCGACTTTGGACATCGTTATTGTTTTTGTTTTTTTATTTCTTTTAATGTTTTCTTCTAAAGTTGGCAGTTAGTCTCACAAAATAATCGGAATCACAAATATATAACAATTATTATAAATAATTCACTTTTTTTGTCCATTTTGCTGTTTCTTAAAAATCACTTTATATTTCAAGTCTACATTTTCGAGAATATGCATACAGCATCCATATTAATGAAGGGGATAAATCTGTTAAAATGGATGATAGTGATATTGGAAATGGAATTTTTAAACGTTGAAAACCTTTGTAGAGTATGATTTGTTGATCTGAATAGATTGGGCATTCTAGAATTAAATGTTGAGCATCAGGATTATTATTGCCACATTTACAATTTTCTTGAGTTTTAATTTTTATTTTTGCTAAATGTGCTGGTGTACGTACGTGTCCTGTTCTTAATCTATTAATAAAAACTATGACTTGCCGTGGGAGTGTGTATGAATTGAACCAAGGGACTTTAGATTTAAATTCTGCAATCCATCTATATGTGTTGCCAACAAACTTAAATTGATCTTTGCACCATTCATTCCATTGTTCCATAAGTTTGATTTTTACTCGTGGTAATAAATCAGTATACATTAACCTATTGAAACTTATGAGTTGTAAATCTCTGGCCTGTTTAGCGTATATGTCCACTCTATCATTTCCTACATTAATATCATGTGCTTTGACATAACTGAATTGTATGTCAATGTTTCTTTTGAAAGCAAGTTGAATTTGTTGAATAATTAAAATAATAAGATATGATTGGTGATATAATTTGGGATAGGATGTAGATAATGCTTGAAGAACACTCAGCGAATCTGTAAGGAGAAGAATTTTTTTAAAGTCTTCCGCTATTCCATATTGTAAGGCTTTGTATAGGGCGTAACTTTCCGCAGTAAAAATAGATGAATCTATAGGTAATCTAAATTGTTGATAAATGTTTTTCTCTGGGATGTAATAGGCACATCCTACACTATTGTTATTCTTAGAACCATCGGTGTAAATCATTACATGCATTGGCCATTTTTCTCTGTACAATGCATGTAAACCTAGATCTCTGAAGTGGATTGAACATTGAGTATATAATGGAATATCTAGTTGATAGATCAAAGGATGTAAGAGAGTGAAAGTATTAGATCGAAGTTCTGGAAATAAGTAATGACAGTATACAAGGAAATATGAGGTGGTATGAGGATTTATTACATCGGCTTCAGCCCATTGTTTTTGTATTTCAAACAATTTATTAAATGGATGAGGATGATTTTCCCATGATTTAAGGAGGAATTTTATTGTTAATTGAATCCGCCTGTGACTCAAAGAAGTCTCTTTACTCTCCATATAAACACTTACATTGGGGCTTGATTGCATAAGACCTAGACAAATTCTCAATGCTTTTCTTTGTAATATATCTAATTTGTCGAGTAGATTGGATTTTGCTCCCCCGTAGCTGAAAGCTGCATAGTCGAAAAATGAGCGAAAGCAATTTTTATAAAAGAGAAGTAAAATTTTGGGGTGGCCTCCCCATTTTGTTGTTGTCATGCTACGAATTATGTTTAAAAACTTTTGACCTTTGTTTAATAAATATAAAATGTGTGTATTCCATGTAAAACGTCTATCAAAATGTACACCTAAATATTTGTGAGAATCTGTCACTGGGATGTCAGAAATTTGTAAAATATTATTGGGATAACTATCTGTGCGTTTGTTATTAAAGCAAATGATTTTGGATTTATTTTCACTAAGGGTTAATCCTGCATTATGAAACCATTCTCTAATGGTGTTAATTAAGCTCTGTGTTTTAATTATACCTTGGGTTGCATCATCTGTAGTACAGTAAAAACAGAAATCATCTGCGTATTGTACTAACTGGAACGGATAAAGAGGTAAGGAGTGAATTTCATTTGTGTAAATATTAAATAATAAAGGACTTAAAGGTGCACCTTGAGGAATTCCTATGCTAGTGAAACGAGGGTCACTAATTGTTTCTGAGAACCATCCATATATCTTTCTATTGGAATATAGGTTCCATATGATTAACGATAATTGAGGATGAATGAAAAGATTTTCTAATTTGTTACAAAGCATATGTAAATTGATAGAATCATATGCTTTTTCCACATCTATAAAAAGACTATAACAGTGTGAACGACTAATTTTGCTATTTTGAATTGCAGTGCTTAGGATAGCTATTGCATCTTGACTGCCATAATTGATTCTAAAGCCAAGTTGAGTAGGATAAAAGAAACGTTGACGTTCTAGTGTCCAGGTAATTCTGAGGTATATCGTTCGTTCGAATATTTTTTCCAAAACTGAAATTAACATTATGGGTCTGTAAGATGTAGCACAATGTGGTGATTTATTTGCTTTTAAAACTGGGAGAACTATATAATCTTTCCACTCCCTCGGTACTGTACCGGTACGGAATATGTTATTGTAAAAAGATACAAGAATATCTAAACCTGCTTTAGGTAGATATTTTATGGCTTGGTATGGTATTCCATCTAAACCTGGTGCAGTGGGTTTAATATTATTAATTATGTTTTTTAATTCCTCTGTAGAAATGGGAGGGAATTCAAGTGAAAAGTTAGAAATATTTTCCTCTATTTTTTTATATGGAAGGTGTACTGATGGTGGAGCCAAAAGCATTAAAAATTGGTCTTGCCAACTATTATCTATAGGTTTTTTACGAGGTGGACATGGTTTACGTAAGGAATTAAATTTATGCCATACATTTCGGGATGATTCCTGCATGTCTATTGAATTGCAATATTTAATCCACGCTTCACGTTTTGCTTGTAGAAATATTTTTTTTCCTTGTGCTATTGATTTTTTCCATAATATTCGATTTTCAAGGGTAGGATATGAAGCAAAATGATTCTCACTCCTTTTTCGGTTGGCTTTTGCTGTCTCGCACTCCGAAGTCACCAATGAATTTTTGGAAAAATTAGTCGTGAAAAATTTACTATTGAATGGGTCTCACTTATCGCACAACATTTCTGTAACCTTGCGTTCTGACGTCAGCAGAGACTGATTTTTTTCATTTTTAGGCTAAATGCCTACGTTGTTAAGCTAGGCTAACTAGTTTTAGTTCTCTTAGCATAAATAATACATTTGCAGTGTATTTTTGCAAATATAACCAAACCTAACAGACCCAACCTAACAACGTCGGAATTTATCATCTGACGTCAGACAACAAGGTAGCAAAAGTGTTGTGCAACAAAGAAGACACATTGTTTATTCTTTCCAGGTTAGTGATAGGTGATGGTGTTAGTATTTTTCTCATTCTTTGCTGCATATATTGAATTATGATGTCACAACATGTCGCAGATGAGCGACTGCAAAGCCAAAACTAGAATACCCTCTGCTTGCAGCTGTCGAGTACTTTTTTGTCCGTTCGTGCTAAACAAAGTTGCATACATGCAGAAGAAGGAAAGTACATTCCTGAAAACTACGACATCCTAACCCTGTACATTCACCTCAATTAGTACTCCGGAAGTTTGTTTCTTTAACAGCAAATTTACAAGTGTATCAATATATGCTGTATAAAATACAACTTACTACTACAGGGTCAACGAAGATAGTAATAAGGTGTATTTTCTCCAGCGTATATTGACATGTTTGTTGGTTTATTTGTATCTTCTGCAAATATGCTGTATAATATAACTCTCAGTTGTTGGTAAATATGTTCTGCTGGAGAAATATGTAGATAAAATTTGTGCTGTTGTGTTTTTGGTGAAGTAGTTTTTATTTATTGAGATCAACACACTGTTTCGTACTAACTTGAAAGGACCCAAAATTTTGAAGTTCATGCCATATCTCTAGATGTATTAAAATACATAAAATCAAACATGCATACAGGTGGTGTATGCACTTGTTGTTTATATCCATGTGTCAAACGAACTGCAGATGATGGTTTGCATGTATTAGAACGCTATAAATGGCTGATTGATTCTTATGTTCTGGTAAGTTCAAAATTCTGAATTTTATTCGTAAAGCTATGCCCAAATTCCTTTTGTTTTATTGTGATTTCATCTTCTTACGAATGCAATTTTAACATGGTTCCATTTCAATTACGTACTGCATGTTTCGGTAATTATGCGATATAGCCCGAACACCTCTCGCTCGTTTATTTTGTTCATTTTAGGATTGATACTTACGTATTCTGCATTGCGGAAGATTCTTTGAGGTAAAGTTATGCCTTTTTCCATAAAATAGTGTCAACTTTTCATATTACGAGTCATTATTTGTCTTCCTTGTTCCGCTTGGGTAACAGACAATATGGCGTTCACTCGTCATGGATCATTGCGCGTCGTGCTTGTGTTTTGTTGATTTGGAGTGGGTATGCAGTGTTTCAACCTTCTTAACCGAAAAATACCTACTTTCGTGTTCATTATGTCATCACAAACCATTGACGGATAGCCCAAAAAAACATTCACGATAGCCCCACAAACCATTGACGGATAGCCCAAAAAACCATTCACGATAGCCCCAAAAACTATTCACGATAGCCTAAAAAACCATTCACGATAGCCCCACGGACCATTTCCGGCAAGGTTAGGTTAGGTAAACATAGTTAAAAAAAAGAAAGAGAATTCTCGTTAAAAAAAGGTAGGTTTGGAAACACTGGCGAGACCATGTGAATTTCGACGCTCGTGCCATCTGCAGGTACATAATGGAAACAATGGCAAAATTTTGTCGCTTTACAGAAAATGCAATTTCCTTACATAAAAAGTGATTATTTCTTGTTCTGCAGCATTCTATGGTGAAGTTTTCAGTTTCCGCGAAAGAATATACCTCGAAGAACTTTGACAATGCTACAGAAACTGATTTCAGTAAGTAGTTTCTCCTGTAAATTTGAAGAAATCTTTTCGGGCTATTTCACATATTTACCCATGTTTCCTTGACACTTAGCAATTCCATATACTCCTATATAATTCTGTACTTGCCAACAGCCATTCGTTTACTATCAAAATGTTCAAAGATTTTATTCAATACTTTTGTAGTTAGGTGGGTCAGGTTTAGTTCCCTTAGCATTAAAATAAGATCCCTAAATTCTTTCTACGGTAAAAGTGGCTGAACGTGTTTCTTCATTTTTACACAAGAAAGTACGGTATGACTTAAGATGACCGGACCCCTCTCCGATTTTCTTCATATTTGACATACTTACTAATTGAGGCCTGCTAATGACGAATCTGAATTTAAAATTTGTCGGAAACGTCTAGAAATTGCAAAATAATTGCGAACCATTGACGGTAGCCCCAAGAACCATTGGCGCTAGCACCACAAACCATTGACTTGTGGTTAGGTTATGCAAACATAGTTAAAATTTGGATTAAATGTTAAGTATCCCAGAAACGCCTGAAATTCCTTTATTTTCTTCTTTTTCACATTGGTACTTACGTATTGTGCATTTCTAAGGAATCTTGAAGGTGCCATTTCATTTTTTTCACGGAAATAATCTATATTTTCGACGTATGAAGTAAGTTTTGTTTGTTTCTTTTTCCGTTCAGTAACATGCTAAATGGCGGTCTCAGTTTCACTACCGTAGTCGGCATGCAGTGTTTCCACCCCACTCCACCAAAAACTATCTACGTAGCCCCACAAACATTTCCGGTAAGGTTAGGTTAGGTAGGGTCACGTATAGGTTACAATAGTTAAAAATTAGTTTTGAAAAAAATATGCGTAGCCCCACACACCATTCTCGCATAGCCCCACGAACCATTGACACATAGCCCCACAAACCATTTGTGGAAAGGTAACTTCTTCAGTTACAAAAACACGTGTTTGGAAACCAGTACCAGGATTGACAGGATTATGTCATCACACACAGGCTACATCCACCTGGAAGTATATGGATGCAGGAGCTTTCGTGCATTGGTCACACATTTATATCAAAAAAATAGATGATTTACCGGCAAAATTGAATGAACGATGCGAGAAAACACTTCCCCGAACTTCCACAATTCTAAAGAAACTGCATTCGGTAAGTAATTTCTCCTGTAAATTTGAAGAAATGCATTTCGGGGATACTTAAATTTTACCAAAACGTTTTTCGCCTCGGAATCGGTGGGAAATGTAAACTAATAAATTATTTTTGTTTGAAATTTTTCAGTCCAAATTTCCCACCGATTCCGGGCTCCGACCCTGGGGTAATTGACCTACCTCCCCCAACTGCTAACGCAGCCCCGCCTCCACTCCGCTCCGGCTCCCCGGCTTTATCTATAAAGTCCCTGTTAAAGGCATGTTAGATATTGGCCCGAGTCACCTGCCCCCAAATGAGCTGCAATCTTTTAAATTTGAAGAAATCCGTTACATCACACAAAACACCTTCCAGATGTTAGGCAATGCTACAGGAACTTATTACCGTAAGTAGTTTCTTCTGTAAAAATGAAGAAATCTGTCCGGGGAATATCAGATTAGTATCCAAATATGTAATGTTAGACTTGGCCAACAAATATTTTGAAAGTTAAAATTTTTTAAAATTTGAAGATTTTCAGAAATTGGGTGGATGAACGAACGGACCATGTGACACAGAACATGTCATACCTCGGAAACTATGTGGAGTATTGAGATGATTTAGGTATTGTTGGAGAGGAGGACAGTCCTAATATAAAATGACTATATTACCACTCTCACTTACTCAAGGTAGAAAAATGTTTAAATAAAAGTAATTTGTTGTGATGAAAAATACACTCAACTTCGGGTAATTGTTTGATAGAGAGTCCCAGGTTTTACCACAATGAAAATTGTTATCAATACATGTCAAACATAATATTAAAAAATCAGAAAGGTAATATTTTTCATAGTGAAAATATCACATGTTTCAGTATGGGGTGTTTGAACCAAATTTTCCACTGGCATACAGTTATATTTTTGACAAATGGCTCTAAAACACTCACAAATTACCACTAATTTGAGTACACATAATATTGTTAGAAATGTTGAATAAGTAAGAGAAACATTATTATGATGTTCATCCACTTTTAGTTCACTGAAATTGTACTAAGACCAGAGTTCTTGTCCAGAAAACATATTGGTGAGTCCATAGTGAATGTTCCAGCACTGGTTGCATGACCACTTTCATTCAAATTTCAAATTTGAACATTGACCACATAAGATGTATTATTAGGTCTGTATTTTCAAAACAAGACCAGTTTCACCTTTTCAGATCCATCCAATCATTCCAGAAAAATACACATTGCAATTTTTGAAGATCCCTAAATATTTGAGAAATTTTGTTTTTATTCAAAACTCTTGTAGGAGGTTTCATAAACTCGTATCAACACCGGATCACCACAATTGGTCAAAATCTGAGAGGTGAAGAAGGGTCAACACCTGCCTGATTTGACATGTTTACGATTTAATTCAGTGCTTGTGGCAAACTACTACTACTTTTTTTTTTGTCTATTGACTTTACGAATTGTGTTGTACCTGAAGAATAAAGACACCTCAGTAACAGTTCGTTATATCGGAGACACATTAAAATCGGATATTTTGTGTTTTGCATGGTTCGTATTTACCAATTGTGTATTGCGGAACATAGTTCAAGGTGCCATTATGCTTTTTACATGAAAACAAACACAATTTTTCACCTAGAGAGTAGTTTTTGTTATTCCTTTTTTCACTTTTGTAACACACAATATGGTGGGCAGAGATTGACTAGCGTTGTAGGTATGCAGTGTTTCCAACCTTCTTCACTGAAAAATGCCTACTATCGTGTTCGTCACGTGTGCAAATTTGACATTATGCACAGGTAGCTGACGGATAGCCCCACGAACCATTTCCGATAAGGTTAGGTTTGGTTAGATTAGACAAGCAAGCATAGTTAAAAAAGGGGGGGTAGGAAACACTGACAGGGGGTTACGTCATCAAACTTATGCAGCATCCGGTTCATGTAGGGAAAGCAATGGCACTTGTGCGTCGGTGAGATATTTCTCTTAAAAAATACATGATTTCCTGGTGAAATAGATTCCAAGATGAATGAAAATACCTCGACGAACGTTGGAAACCTTAGAGAAACTTATTTCCGTAAGTAGTTTCTTCTGTACAAATGAAGAAATGAAGGTATGTGGATGGTTAGATGCTAGTCTTCAGCCCCAATTGCCTTATTGATGATCTGTATTTCTTCTGCAAAAATCTGCGATGACACTGTTAAGGGTATAAATTGCAAAGGAATTGAAGTACACATGTACATTTTTCATGCATATTTTGTTTTATCTAGATAACACGATATTAATGAAGGTTTACTTCTGGAAATTTGGATGGCTTGAATGTGGAATTTGAAGCCTGCAGAGGCTTTGTAGGAGTCAGAATACGTGAAATTTATTTTATGCAATCATTATTTTTATAGGATTACTTTGTGGATAACCATTGGAAGAAGTTACCTCCTTCATGGCAGGAAGTTTTGTATTCTGTGGAACCAGATGAATTTGGGGAATGGTTGGATCCAAGCTTGTCTCCAAGGTAAGAATTGAAATAAGCATTTGTTTGTTTGTGTGGATGTCATAAAAATGAGTTTCTACGTGGTACAGCAATGTAAAAAGAGTTTGTAAGGAGACATATATTGAAATGTTCAAGGGAAAGTAAGAGAGGGAATTACCTTTACTCCCAGTATTTCAGTATATGTTACTTATATTTGAAATTAAATAAATGAGCTTACATACTTCAAATTTCATACTCTTGACATGTTTATCTTCTGTTTAATATTATTATTACACAAATAGTTCACCTCATAAACAAAGTTGTTTGAGAAAATTCAATTTATTTATTAGTATTGTATATTGCTGGTCTCCACAGTAAGGTGGTTAGCATATTATGTTACAAATTGGTACCAGGTTAGAACCCTGGTAAAGCATGGATGTGTCATTTGTTCTATCTTCCACTTCATCAGTACATCATTCACTCTCATTGTCACACTTAGCCCAAGGGGTAGAAAAGCAACATAAAATAACTGAAAAAGAAAGTAAATTATATTATTCTTAGAGCATATTGCCGGACCCTGTGGCCGAGTGGTTAGCACATCGCGCTGCAACACCAAGGGTCCCGGGTTCGAATCCTGCCCGGGCTTGATTGTTTGTGAATGTTCATTCATCAATTTCATCACTCATCCCCATCTTCGCAAATTAGCCAAGAGGCACAAAATGCGAAGTAAAATAAACTAAATCAATCTTAGAGCATATTTTTTGTGTTCTAGGTCTTCAGTGTTTATTTTAGTGATAAAAGTACTAGCCAAAGTAATAACCAATAAAACCATGTTTTAATTTATGCCTGTATCACTATTTCTTTTCTGTTTTTGTTGTATGAGGATATTTTATGTGTGCTGGCTTAATGGCCGAGGATGTTAATTGGTTGACTTCCAATCTCACCACCAAACTTCCCAGGTTCAAATCTCAGCATGGGCAATCTTTTTGAGTGTCCCTTCATCAATGTCTTCATATCTTCACTCATCCCGATCCTCAGATTAGAATCTCAGCCTGGACGTGGCTGTTCTTTGTGACTGTCCTCCCTTCATCACTTGTCTTAGCCAAAAGTAGCAGAAAAGGTGAAGTAAAATAAGTCAAATAAATCAATTAGCCATCATTGTGATTAGCCAAAAGCAATGCTAGATAACAAACTATATTTTGTGTATATATTCAAGACTGATTGATCTGTTTTATTTTACTTTGCTTTTTGTGCCAATTTTGGCTAATTTGCGAAGATGGGAACAAGTGATGATGTGATGAAATTGATGAATGGACCCTCACAAACATCCATGCCCAGGCCAAGATTCGAACCTGGAACCCCTGGCATTTTAGAGTGATGTGCTAACCACTCTGCCATGGGGGTCGGTTATATATTCAAGAGTTTTCTCATGGTTTTCTATATTTTCAGGTACAAGCAGGTTTGGCCTTTGTCATTGCTGGCACTTAGAGCTGCATCAAGATCCCTTGCATTGGCTCGAAAACCTGTAGAAGATGCAGCAGAAGCATTTACATATGCCAGGTGCACCACACCTGCAGGAATAAAAAGGAGAGTATTAGAAACCTGCAGGAAGCATGCTAATAGGACTTCTGAGCATATTCTGTATCATTCCAGTGATAGCTGCAACGGTGAGCATAGCTGTAAAGAAAGTGAGTCTTGTGAGACAGGAACTACAAGTGTTAATGCTTCGTGTGTAAGTGAACAAGATGTCCAAAATAGAAGAACTTGCCATTCCAGTTTCAGTGGTGCAATTACGAGTGAATCCCCAGCCGTAGATACAAACATTGACATATTGAAGGTGATGGCTCATCCCAAGTTATCCTATGTGTTTGACAAGCATGTGAAGCCAAAGAAGAGGCATGAGATATCCAAAATGGCTAAGGTAAGTTTCATGGTCAATACCATCCATTTTTTTTTCAACTGAAGAGAGGATATTACGTAGCGTTAATGTGACAGCATGTGACTTGGTCCAAGTTCCTTTTATTTTTATATATATATTTTTTTTACATGATTCAATTTCTATTTATGTCTGTTGACACGTATGCCCTACAGTGTTCTACAGCACTGACCAGGTTTGATCCTGTGGAGACATATTGCATGAAGATGAAGATGAAGATTTCATTTTTAAACTGAACTGTGGGCCCAATCCTGATTAGACTATATGTGCATAAAATGAACTTAGAACAAATTTTCACTTTCATAAACTTGTGCCGATGATGTCACAAAAAATGAAGCAAATATTAATATTAAACTATTATCTGTTTCAAGACAATTATAAACTTTACTATTTATAGTATGTATGCTGAATTACATGTGTATGTACTCCCCATTTAATACTTAAGATCAGCATACTACTACTACAAGGGAGATTTAGATCCCAAAGTAACTTATAATTGTGAGTACTGTTGGAAAATCACGAATATACATATATAAAAAAACAAGCCTCCCTGATTTCATAAAATAATGATATCACCATGAAATTAAGGGTTTCTAGGTTCAATCACCAATGGAAGCACAATGGATCAGGTCCCATTTTAAGCACTAGGTTCAATCCAAATTAGCATATCTGAGCATAAAATGGACTTCAACAAACAAAATTTTACTAAGAGAAAGCCAGTTTTTTTTTAATGAACCTCTTTTTTTCCCCTTCATTTGTCACAAATTTATTTTTTTGTTTCACATGCATGTTCACATGTTAAATTCAAACATTGAAAATTATATCGTGCTATTAGATTCTATTTACAAAATATATACAAAAGTACACTAGTTATGTGTGTGTTTATATACCACATAGATATATTTAATAAGCCTACTGAAATAAGAAGTTAACCATCCATAACTGCATTTTTCAACTACTGTTTGCATCTAATTATGAATTCCACGTCGACAGTTGTATTTTCAATTTAGATACGAGTGTATTTTTACAGTAATGAGATAAATGAAAGATGTAGATCAAGCAAAATGCAGCCAAGAAATGTATTTTCATTGATTTGAAACACCTTGGGGAAAGATGCCAACCAAAAAAGTCACAGAAAAACCTGTGGTTTTTCCCCTCCCCAAAAAAGCCATTTTTTCCCGACCTCTTCCAACTCTAAATATCACACATAATGTTCGCATTGGAGAATATTTGGTGTGCAAAACATCCAAATGTTTTCTTCCTTCCCTAAGCCTTGATAAAGCCTCAATATGTGCACAAGCCATTGTTCTACAAATCAGCTAGTGTACACTATGTTTAGGTTGGCTGAATTGTGCTTGGTGTTGTTGCTATAGCAACAGTAATTTTCCCTAAGGATACATTTTTTATATGATATTAGGAATTTGTAATATTTTATTATGAATGTATAATTTTAGTTTGGCATTCATTTTACAGGATGGGGGCCTGTTACCTCTTCCGAACATCCATGCACCTGTAATTGTTTTATCTGCACGTACTTTTGTATTGTTATTTATGGACATACATTTTGTTCCAATGTAGTCTTGTACTGTTTTCACATAAAACATTGTATTGTACTTTACTTCAAAATACTTTACACAATAAGCTATTAATATTTCATAATTTCATAATTTGGCAAACACAGAAGATATGCTGTGTAGAAATTGAAGTGAAACAAACAGGTTCAACCAGGACTCAAATGTGGGCTCTGGCTTACCATTCTATTGCTCTACTAACTGAGCTACTGGGCCAGTAGTTCATCTGTGTCTGCTAGATTATAAGGTACTAGGCACTGTCAAAGACAGTAGATCCCCTTGCAGTATCACTGACAAGGACAGTTCCACACATGTAGAACAGAAGAAGGAAAAATTCAGTTGCTAGAGCAATGGCATAGTATACTAGACACCTGTGTTCCAAACCTGGTCAAGCCTGTATTTTTTTTATTTTGTACATTAATGCATTTAATTTTGCAGATTGCAGTTTTAACAGCACGAAGTTTGGATTGTCGGTACATAGTGGATGTTGGCTCTGGTGTTGGCCATCTTGCTCGTCTTCTGGCATTTGGTTATGGACTCAGAGTTTGTTGCTTGGAGGCACAAGATGAATTTACCTCAAATGCCAAGTATGTGGATTTAAGATTTTAAGTGTTGTCTTATTTTAAACTAGCATCCCCCTGGTTTTGCAATCTACAATCTCCTCCTTCCCCTCACTTTTTAGCAGTAGACATGGTTTTCAGTAAACCCTAGCAGATCCATTATATCCTATCATAGTTGGGCCAAGATAACCATTATTCTGCACTTATTTTTGGACTGTCAGCATTTAATATTATTTACATGGCTGAGGTGTCTTGATTCATTTAAGCAAAGGAACTTTACAAAACCCTTATTACAGTTATCACAGATGTATGTACATGGGTTAAGTCATAAGTCATGGCAACTATTTTTTTCCTTGTGAACAGGGGACAATACGAAGAATGTAAGATATACGTTTGAAAGTGTATGGAATGTACTTTCGAAAGAAGCCACCAGATCGTGTATGGGAACAATGGTGGGGTAGTAAGCATGCACCCAAGTTCAGTCGGTGAGTGACAGCGTTCGAAAATGGAGGTCATGAAGCAGGAGCAACGTTCGTACGTAGCACTTCTCTGCAGCAGAAATGCACTGGAATGCCATACACAGGTACGGGAAGCTCTGGGTGTGCATGCCATGCCCTTACGAACAGTGGCAAGGTGGGTGGAGGCCTTCAAATGGGGCAGTGTCAACTGCCGATCTGCCTCATAATAAAACACTGTTGTCCAATATCCTGTGTTCTACCTCTTCCCTACGACAGTCTCCTGCATCCAGACTTCATGTGGTGGCTTTATTTGAAGGTACATTCCATACACTTTCAAACATACATCTTAGATTTTTCGTATTGTCCCCTGTTTGCGAGAAAAAAATAATAGTTGCCATGACTTATGACTTAACCCTTGTAGTGAAAGGCTGATTTTACATTCCCAGATTTTACAATATTCCACTTTGTAGGTTTTATTTTCTTTCTCCTGGAGGGTAAGGTATGGCCCTTTCCACAAACACCCAAATGTCGGCCTCACTTACACATAGTACACCCTGGACTGCATTGTTGCAGACTAACGAGGCTTGGGTGTTTGGACTCACAGCCAGTATAATTCTTTCTAGGCTCGTGTTGTGTTGTCCATATGTGTTTTTGATAGTCCCTTCATCAACTTCATCTTAACACCATTTGTCCTCATCTTCACAATTAGCCAAAACTGGCAGAAATACGAAGTAAATTAAATCATTTATTCATTCTTCTTCCTGATGAAACAAAATTCTATAAATGTTTCCCGGATTATTCATTGTAAGTCATTTCACTACAATCGCTTCAAAAAATGATTCAGTGAGGTTCCACTGTAATAGTATTGTTACTACAAAAGAGCATAAAAAATACTTTGACATGAACTTGTTAAAGTGTTCATAATTAGTACATTATGTAACATTTGTGTGGTGTTATAATTCCAGTTTGAATCTTTTGATTGGTTATGTTTTAAATTGAGAGTGCTTAGTCTAGCCCATGAAATTGTAACATAATTCAGAAATGAACCACTCAACAGAACATACTTTTTAATAAGGGGGAATTTTTTAAAAATAGTCTTAAAATTTTTCAATGTGCTCCCCAAAAAACATTTATTATTCCTTTATTAACTACATCATGTTATGAAAGTAAGGACTCACCCTGTATAATGTTCTTCCTATGGTATGACTCTTACACCTCCTTGATGTATGCATTCATATTTCTCAAGAGATATACCCTAAATATATAATAAAAATCTATCATGTTGACAATAGGATTTTCATATTAAAAAAATTGCATTCATATCAACCATTAGAAGCATATTTAGTTTAACTTTTTCTTCTCTGCCTCTAGTCTTGTGAAGAATAACATGCTTTAAATTATTATTATTCTATTATTGCAATTGACTTTACAATAATATTTGAATTATTAATGAGAAAATTTTGCAGCTATATTATTTCTTCACATATAAATATATATGTATTGTTATGTTAAGTTATAAACATTTGTTACAGACAATTTGATGGTCAACTGGAGTATACAGTGAGAAAATTTTTACCTTCAGATATCCTAGACAGTATAGAAGCTCCTGCACATCTGAACATAAGGATAAGTCCAGATATGAATGTGGAGGAATTCCTAAAAGTATGTACATATATTATATTTTTTATCTTATTTGTAATATCAAGTAAATATTATTACTAATGCCAGTATCAGATGTGGTGAGACATGAGATATAAATTTATTTAAATTGAAATCGACAACATGTTACTGTAAGGTCTGTGACAAGATAACAAGAATCAACAGTTATGGATTACAGACACATCTTGCAGTTTGAAGTTTTAATGTGTAATCTGTTACATTTAGTGTAATAATGATTTTGGACACTATATGTATTTATAAGATGTAAGTACAATAGTTAGGATTCTACAAGTGGGTGGGTAACTATTTTTATTTTCCCCAGAGTGGTTTTATGCACTGGTATACTTTGATGTGTAAACTTCAGAACGGGCTCTGTTTCCCCTCTCCCCGCCTCTAGTTATGGCAGGTAAGGGAAGTATAATAAAGCAAATCAATTGTGTGCCATTTTTGTGCACCTCCCAGGTTAGACTTACCATACGTCCGGATTAGCCCGGACAGTCCTGGTTTTTTAGTGCTGTCCGGGATTGCAAAATGTCCAGGGTTTTGAGAATCTGAACATGAAAATAGCTACTGGTATTGAATATTCACGACCAGAATTTATGACCGGCAAGGATCAATCGATTATAAGGATCAATTATAATCCTTATATATCCAGTATAATTATTCCTTTTCTTGCTTCGAGATATCGACTTCCGAGTGGTTCCATTTCTGTACTTCCGTCAGCGTCTTTTTGTTCTTTTCTTTTTGTTGTTGTTGTTGTTGTTGTTGTTGTTGTTGTTGGAAATGGACAGAGAGTGACAAATATAAATTATTCTGGTTATATTTTCCAGATTTTGAAAGAGGCCTTTGGCGTAGAGGAGGCTGACTTCAAGTTTGGAATTGTGGGACTTCATCCATGTGGGGATCTCGGAGCCATTCTCCTGCAGTTGTTTGAAACCTGTCCAAATGCTGTCTTTGTCAATTTGGTTGGCTGCTGTTACATGAAGTTAACTACAGAAGGGTACGTTAAGAATGTAGATTCCTAAAACTTTTGCTGTAAACTTTATTACATGTATGTTACATAAGCCGGATTGGTTGTATGTTTCTTGTCTAAGGGTTTCTAATAGCTCAATGAATCATGAACCACCAACACACTTTACACTCCTTAGTTGCTAGCATGCACATACAACCTATCATGCTCATTATCAAGTGCGGTGACCCCGGCTCCTGAGGTAGCATCTGGTCTTTGAAGCATCGTGCATCCCCCCCTCCCCACCCCCAACACATAGAGCCGGCCATAGATAGGTGCGGGACCGGGGACATACAATATACCATGGGACCTACAACTAAATTTTTCAGAAGTCTGACAAAATCAGATTTCCGTTCCTTAGTCTAAAGTACAGGTGTCAAATGATCACAATATAAACTTTATTGCAATTACTTTATACATTTCATATTATCTACTAAGAGCAATAAACAGAACATGTTGAAGGTTAAAACCAAGCATTATGGGAGGCTAATGGAAGTATCTAAATTAGTGTTTCTTTTCTTTTCCGATGTATCACTGATGAGATGATAAATTATTATTTTGCCTATCATGGTGTCAATTTTTAATCATATCTGATAACATTCTCTGTTGTTGTTTTTTTTCATGAAGTTTGATGCTGTAATGCATTTGCATGTTTTTTGCATATAATAATATTTTCACATGATTTCATTCTATAGTTAAACAAATAGTGTATATTAAAAAAAATTATTGAAATATTTGAACATGCTTTCAGTCATTTGGGAGATTTTTAAGTATGTGAAAACAATCCATGAAGGCATTGGAAGCACGAGCATCTTATAAACTTGTAATAAACCATACACAAACAATTAATTTTTTCTAGCATGGCGCCTCGGGAGAGTGCCCGAATTGTCCCTCACTACGAGCTCCTCTGCCCATAATCCAAATGAATAAATTGCATGGTTGTTTCAATGCAGACAAAATAATTTAGCATGAAACCTAAATGTTATTTATCTGTATCCCCGTGCGTAAATACCTGAAGCCTCTGGCTGGGGTCGGCATAGAAGTCAAGCCTCCATTTTTTCCTGGTCTTCCACCACTCCTCTTTCCACGGTATTCCAATCTTGTCCTCTTCTCCTAACCCCCTCCACTATCTGCTCTTTCCACCGACATCTTGGTCTCCCCCTTGGCCTTATTCCCACTCCTTGTGCATGCTAAGCTCTTACTGGTAGTCTTTCTGCATCCATCCTCTTCATGTGTCCGAACCATCTCATCTGTGCCTGATCTATTCTGTCTTGAAGCTTCACCACACCCACTGTCTTCCGGATTTCCTCATTCCTTATTCTATCCCTTCTAGTCTTCCCCAAAATACTGCCTAAAAACTCCCATTTCCATTACCTTTTTTTTTCTTCTGATTTCCTCATTCCAACTATCAAGCTGTCTCTGTACTACTTCTTCCCTGTTCCCCCATATTACTATGTCATCAGCCAACAACAGGGCCTTCATCTCTTCCCCACCTCTTCGTAATTGTAAGTAATTGTAATTATTTTGCCCAATTTTCATAACAATGTTGACATTCAAAATAATTTTTCATCAGCATGACCGCTGTTATAAACTTTGTAGGGAGAGACAGACATGCAAGGAATTTTAAGGAAGGGCTCTTTGAAAACAATAAGCACATGGAAGAAAGATCTTGAGTTCAAATTCCAAGTACAGTTTGAATGTTTATGACCATCCTCATCACTACCATGAGGTTGTTAGCCATTATGAGGAGCTTCTACTTGTGTGACCCTTAGTTTTATTTTCT
Source organism: Lepisma saccharinum (assembly GCF_977018435.1). Taxonomy (NCBI): domain Eukaryota; kingdom Metazoa; phylum Arthropoda; class Insecta; order Zygentoma; family Lepismatidae; genus Lepisma; species Lepisma saccharinum. The sequence goes on along the minus strand of NC_139239.1, from coordinate 14,878,608 downwards.
TTTAGGCAAAGGAAACAACTAAATACGAGGGTGGTTTGAAAAGTTCTCAGAATGGAATAGAAAGAAACAACTTACAACAGTGATTTTTTTTTCAATGTAGTCTCCCTGTACACTAATGCACTTGGTCCAGCGATGTCCCAATGCCTTGATCCCATCTCGAAAATTAGATTCCTCCAGGCCTGTGAAATTCGTGTCAACTTCGGCTATTAGTTCTTCCTTTGAAGAGAATCTCCGTCCACCGAGGAAACTTTTGAGTTTGGGGAAAGATGGAAGTCTGAGGGAGCCAAATCAGGCGAATAAGGCGGATGTGGCAACAATTCGTAACCAAGTTCATGAATTTTTGCCATGGCAACGACAATTGTGTGAGGGCGCGCATTGTCCTGATACAATATGATTTTCTTTCTTGCCAAACCTGGCCTTTTTCCCCGTATCTTATGCTTTAGTTGGTCGAGGAGATTAGCATAGTATTGTACCATAATTGTTTGACCAGTGGGAAGATAATCAATCAACAGAATCCCTTTCGCATCCCAAAACACTAATGCCATTACCTTTCCGGCCGACCGTATTGCCTTTGCTTTCTTTGGTGGTGGTGAATCAACATGTTTCCACTGCTTTGACTGTTGTTTTGTCTCTGGGGTATAGTAGTGGACCCACGTTTCATCTGTCGTCACAAACCGGCGCAAAAAATCTGTTTGGTTTCTCTTAAAACGAGTCAAACATTGTTCGGAAATGTCCACTCTGATGCGTTTATGGTCCTGTGTTAAAAGTCGCGGCACCCATCTTGCAGATAATTTTCTCATATCCAATTCAACTGTTAAAATGTGATACGCCGTTCGGATGACATTCCTATAGCTTCAGAAATTTCACGCACTTTCAGTCGGCGATCCTCCATGACCAATTTATGCACTTTTTCAATAATTTCTGGGGTAGTAGCACATTTTGGGCGACCACTACGTGGATCATCTTCTAAGCTGTCCCGACCAAATTTAAACTCGTTTGTCCACTTTGCAACAGTTGAATATGAAGGAGCAGAGTCCCCCAGTGTGTTCAGAAAATCGGCATGAATTTCCTTTGCTTTCATACCTTTCTTTACGAAGTACTTAATCACCGCTCGAATCTCGATTTTTTCCATCTTCACAAAGCACTGCATGGGAACAACTACAAAGTGACGTCCGCACCACAGATCTCTACCCAGAACACTGACGTGCCACGTGTTTATTAATAAAGGATGGCCTATTACTATGCGGGAACCTCGTTGTCCTAGCACTGACATCTGGTGGTGATTCCGAGAACTTTTCAAACCACCCTCATACAATTAAACTGACACAGCAACAATGACAATTTTCACAACAAGTACCTGTACAAGAATATCACAAAAACAATATAGAGTACTTCTTACATCAAATGTTTAGTCTCTTTTTTAGTATCCCTCTATGACTTCCAACTGAGTAGCAAGTAACCTAATTAACATTTGGACTATGAAATTTATTCAAAATTCAACATGGCACCTTTTAACAATGTTTGGTTCACCAGCTTTCTTCAATAATACAGAATTACTTGTTAGAAGTTTAATAATGTTAAATGGAACATCACATAAATTTGATAAAGATTTAGTGTATATGTAGTATCAAAGAATATGTAATACTAATAGCAATTTCAAGAATTCTGCTAGATATTTATTTTATTTGAACATATTCAACATAATTTTAAGGATATAAGTTGTTCAAATTAAAACTTGTATCAAATTTATAAACTCAAAAATGCACAGCAACATATTTAAGAAACCTATTTTGTCAACTATTAATTGCATTTCACATTGCAAATTATTGTAGAATATGTAACAGAGCTCTTTGTAACTTTCGAAACAAATTGTAAAAAAAAAAAAAGTGTCTAAAGTAAGAACAATTGAATGAAAACACACAGCTACTTTTGTACTTTTTGTACAAGGGAACATATTGTGTATCTCACTATGTACAGTAAAGTAGCTTTCTTGTCCACTGATGCCAAGTTTCTATGTTCTTTGCCTAATCCTGAAAGTGAACCGAAAATATGTTCTTTGCCTAAACCAGAAAGTGAACCAAAAATATGTAACCAGAAGGGGAGGGGGAGAGCCTCCATCATCTTTCGATAAATAACAGTTCTCGCTTGCTTTTTTTATTTTCTTTCTTTCTTTAGCCTGTCTCTCAACTTGGCAGTCAATTTTAGGTGACCATAAGCACTCATTGATTAGAAAATATGGCATTACAGGAGCTACAAATTTTCTTCCTCATGTTTCAGAGATCAAAAATATAGGAAAAAGGATCAAGATAGGAAAAATTTACTGAAATATGTTGTTTTATGTAAAGTAAATTAGCAAATATGTAATATCTTGGCAAATATGTGAAAATATGTAACATTAAACTTATACAAAATCATCTCAGTTATATAATTCGTTAACATTTTCCTGTTCAAGGTATGCATCTAGAAAGGAATAGAATATGTAATTATGTACAAGTCCGGGCTCTACTAATGATTATGCAATTACTAAAACTGAACCTAGATTATCTCTTTTACTGACATTAAAATAATAAATAACTATATATTACTGTATTTGGAAAAAGAACAACAATTTATGACCATTATCATATCTGGCCGAAGCGACAAGTGCTTTGCATACATGTGTCTTATCATAATATCTGTTGACATCATTGAATACTAGGCCTATAACAAGGAAACCATGTTGATTAATATGTGACTATGATAAATTTTGCAATGTAGGATTAAGTGCAGGATTTTTTTCCTTTCTTTCAAGCATTGCGTACAGTGTGTAAGTTCAGACCCGGAAAACTAATGTTCTTTGTTTGCATGTTATTTTATATAATGGTAAATTGCCATACTCTAAAGTTTTTCACAGTACTGAAAGTACTTATTAAGTTGCAGCTAACTGAATATTGTCATTTTCAGAAAATAGAGGATAAGAAATATGAGAAATTTGCATATTTTGGTTTATTTTTTAATGTTCTTGACAATGATATATACTAGTCAGTTGGTCATGAGTAACTGATTTATCAGTAATTTCAAAATTTCTGTCATGATATTAATGTTCTTTGAACATACCCATTGCTGTATTTTTAATAGAAATTAATATAATTATTTTTTCCCCGCAGTGATTCTTTCAGAGGATACCCTCTAAGCAACCACGTGCAGCAAAAGAGTCAAGCGCTGGATTTTGAGGCAAGAGAGATTGCATGCCATGCCATTGAAACCTATTGTGAAAGACTGCAAAATGGTCATTGCTCAAAGTTGAAGGTTTGTGCATGAACGTTTTATTTGTTCGTGTGTCATTTTCAATTGTAAAATGTAACTGTAATGCACGATGTCAATGTGTTATTGTCAGTAGTGTGGCAGGAGGTCTCAAGAAGTGTTACTGCAGGGTGTCTACAATTTCGTAAAAACAAAATTTCCTAACTCTTCCAGGTTTTCCAGGTGAAAAACCAAAATTTTCCACATTGGGGCCATTAGGACAATTCATACATTTAAACATGTGTGTGTTTAAGAAGGTATTGTAGCTAACACCACACTAAGAATCCCACTTAAGTTTTTAAAATATTCACTTCAAATGTAAAAATGAAAAAGCAGGATTGACTTATGGTTAACATGAAATTCTATTTTATATATATAAAAAAAATATAGCAATTGTAGCATATATAATACATAATTGTACTAAAATATCTTACTACATACGTATTAATTCTCAAGTTGGAAGTGCTCGGAAAAAAACAGGCCTTTTCCCCCAAATGTTGACTACATTTTTTCTTGTACCACACCTTGCATTTGTACCTCTACAGTGAAAATACACTTGTACCTAAATTTAAAATACATGCTTTCGACATGGAATTCATAGCTAGACATTACCAGCAGTTGCAAGGAAGAAAATATTGCTACATCTTTTAACACACTTATCAAATGTACTCTCAGTGATACAGTTTTTTCTTGAACTATGTCTAAAATAAAAAATCTAGTATCAAGCCCCTTTAAATTTGTATTTAGCATAAAATATTTGTATTGTAACATTCAAGTGCATCATGTATTGATCTAATAGCTGTTGAACCTGCTCACAGAGTGAGCCTTAGAAAGTGCTTCTCAACCATTGTGAGACCAGAATGTGGTAAATTAATTTTATAAAGTTGATGGATGCCCTGCACAAAAATTTTACTCCTTTCTATTATTTTTTTTTAGCTTCACGCAGTAATATGCACTCTTGAAATTAAATATTAATAAATATAATATGCCATATGGTATAAGACTAGGCTTGTTGAAAAATATGAAATTGAGTTTCGAATCGTTGGCAATCACTGGATTTAATGAACTCTTGCCCTAGTACATTGTGGCCCTAAAACTGAGGCAGATACTGAAATCGATTTACCAAAAATGACAAAAAAAAAGGTACATTATCATTATTTCTTTTAAAAATCTGGCTTTCTGTCAGTAAAGTGTTATTTAAGTCCACTTTATGCTCAGATATCCTCCTTGGGATTGAACCTGAACCCCTTGATTACACGGAGCAACATTACTTTATGCAATCAGGGATGCAATTTATTTTATATGTAGCCTGTAACATTCAATCAAAAATCCGGCCATTTTCCAACAACAGCATTCGCAATAATAAGTTACTTTGGGCTCTAACTCTGCCTTGTAGTAGCACACTGATCTTAATTATTTAATGGAGTATATGCATATGTAGTTGTGCATACGTATTATGAATAGTAAACATATTTATGGGCCTCCCCGATGGCGCAATCGTAGTGTCCTCGCCTTGTATTCAAGGGGTCCCAGGTTCAATACCTGGTCGAGGCACATAGTGGTTCGGATCCCACTTTAAACTGTAGGTCCAGTCCCAATTAGCCTTTCTGTGCATAAAGTGGACTTATTTAAAACAACAATTCAATCATTCAATCAAACATATTTATTTGTCCTAAAACATCTAGTAGTGGCCGGGGTGGCTCAGTCGGTAACGCGTCTGACTACCATGCTCAAGGTCCCGGGTTCGATCCCCGGCCGGTTCAAATCCGGGAACTTTTCTAAGGTTGGAAGCGGCCCCGGCGCCCACCCAGCGTCGAATAACATGGGTACCTGGGGGAAACCCTGGGGGGTAAAGGCGGTCAGGGGCGTGATGCTGATCACATCACCCCCACTCACGACCGGATCAAGAAAGTGTGGGGCGTTACCCCCACACCCCCTATACGCCTTCATGGCGTGGTGCTATGCACAGGGGAGCACTTTACCTTTTTTTTTTTTTACATCTAGTAGTTAAATATTAACATTTGCTTCAATTTTTATGACATCAACAAGACAAACGTGGAAGGTTTTTTAAGTTCATTTTTACTCTGATAGGCTAATCATGACTAGTCTTAAAGTTTTAAAATGGAATCCGAATCATTATGCCATGTGCTGGTGAGGTGGTACCCTGTGATTACAAGATAATAGTCTTGCCACATGCACAAACCGACATACAACAAATACAAAGTAATAACTACAGGGTATAACTTTGTAGAAGCACCGATATCAGACAGACTATGTGGATATTTTTAAAACGTTAAAGAAGAAAATGATTCTATGCAAGAACGTTCAGTGTGGAGAAAAAGTTACTAAGGTCAAATATATAGGTTGGTTAGTTTTTGTATGATAAAAAAAGAAAACATACTTTTTATGAATATGCCATAACTAACTCCATTAATAGTCTGTAATGCATAGAATGCATAAAAATGTATCGTTCTTATGCCAATTCCATGAGGTCAATCATTAGGGCATCAGAATACCATGAGACAGGCACATCCAGAAATTCTTTTCGGGGGGGGGGGGGGGGGGGGGGGCTAAACATCATTTTTTTACGGGGGTATAGATATAACCTCGCAAGTTTAAGGTCGATGCTGGCGATTCAGTTCCAAAATGGTGTAGAGGGTAGGGAGTAAGAAAAGTTTACTTTCTCTTGTCAGACAAAGGTTAGCATTAAAAAGCCATAGTGCGGGGCCAAAAATGGAGAGCAACTGTCTCCTAAATCTGCCATTGTTTAAGCTGGTGTTTTTTTTTAAATTTTATTTTCTTCAGAACATGATATCGAGACATTTTTTATCACTCTACTCCTCTGTTGCAATGTACAAACGTTGTGTTTGTGCCGATACGATCTCAGTATGCGTGTGTGTGACCATTTCACGAAGCTGTTATGCAATGGACAATCCATTCGAATGTGTTCTTCCAGGTTTGGATATGATCCTTTATGGTGTTGTCGCCTGCCTTCGAAACGTAACCTTAACAAAATCCTAATTTTCCATCCCTGTGACTTGGATCTTCAAGATTTAGGAAGAATTCAGACCGAGGGCACACACGTTGTTTGCAGTGACCCAATCAACAGAAACTTTTCACACCATAGCGGCACGATAGGCTGCACAAGGCGGTGTTCGATTTGTGAAATCCTCAAGTGACACATATACCTTGTAGCTTCAGTGTGAAACCTCCCTCGGTGGGTCAATCTCATTGTCACCTTGAAATGGCAGCTCGTGTTGACCACGGAAGAAAATTGTCTCCTCAACCGGTGGGAATGTCCCTTAGTTTTATTCTATCTCCTTTTTCTGTCCTTGTTAATTAAACAGGCAACATCTTACGGTTGGGCATACACAAGAGATGTGCTATGCAGAAATTTTATTGAATCTGCTTCTTTTGTTGATTATATATGTACAATTATTTATTTATAATAATTATAAATTAGAATTACCATCATTAATAAAAAACAAAAGCCAATTTTTTTATGAGCGTCACAGACATATTTTACCATTCACTAAAACTAAGAAAAAACCATTTTTTTATTAATACTTTTTGTTTTTTTGGTTATAGAGGGGCAGTTGTTTATTAAATAAGTACAAAAATTACCATCATTACCAGGCAATTGTACACTGTCACTGGCAGGAGTGTCTCAAATAACAGGCAGTCTGATGGATCCACCAAGTGCAATTTGCCTCCTATTTACATTAAAAATAGATATGGTGGGCCTGGCAGTCTCCCTTGAGTAAGCTAGGGTTAAGCAGTTTCATTGATTTGTACCTTTTTTCCATAGGAAACGCTATTGCTTTCAGCTGAATAGTTACTGGCTTTTAATAATGTGAAGTTATAACACGGATTAAAAATTAAAATAATAAAAGGGGGCGTTTAGAGGTTCGAACCAAGGTTACGGCTAATTTTTAGGCATGGATGTTCTAATGTAAGGAGAAATTAAAATGTACCATTAAAATTTGTCACGGTCCAAGATACGGCCGATGGAAAAAGACGATGAAGTTCCCTTTTCATCGGTCTTCGTTTACAAGCCAAATTTACCATGAATTTATCTTGAATTTAAAAATCAGGAATCGGAAATCAGAAATCAGAACACTAGACACCGAAATAAGTTACGACATATTATTTAATACACCACTCTATACATACTTACAATTCCGCTCGCCTACTGAGGCACCATAAAAAAAACACTGTCACGGACCACAATGCACCGGGTCTAAACAAGTGAGCAACGCGGACCGCTGATGGTCGGTTTCATACACAAACACTACATTAAAGCACCCAAAGCTACGAATATAATCATGGTCTAGAGAGAGAAAACAGTTTCTCTCTGACCTACAGAGGTGCTGAAAATTAAAGTTTCTATCTGAAACTTTTAACTGTGAATGAATGTTCTAAAACTGTCTCTCTAAAATGTGAATGTCGAACTGCCAAATCGAACTGTCTATTTCCACTCTAAGTTTCCACTGCCCTCCGCTAAGTCCTTACTTCGTCTTTTCTTTCCGTTCTCCCTAGAATTGTCCTTCACTCTATTGGTCGTTGAACTTTTTGCTCCGCCCACACGTGGTCACTTCCGTATGTAGGGGCGATAATCGTAACACACGGGGGAGATAAGGGTGAGAATTGCTTACTGAGAGGCGATAATCGCATAGCATGAAAACACAATAGCACCTTGTTTGAGAGCTGATCTCGAGGAATGAAAAGCATCTGTTCTTAATTAATTTTAATGGCTCTCAGCTCAAATTTTATCGCACACAACTCGGACACTTCGGTAAAGTTATTCCTTCCTTTGCTGTCGAAATCGCATCGAAGCGAAAATATACGAAGAGAAATGTTCTGGCAGGGTTGGAGTTCAAGATTCTCTGCTATTTACTCTTGTCAATTCGACGTCAGTGAGCCAGACGGGCTGGCGGCGATCGTGGAAGTTATGCGTCTCGTGGAGAACACCATGTGTGGAGCAATTGTCTCGATTCCGAGCCTGGCCACCTGCAAAATCTCACGAGGACAGAGGATCTTTGTTCAAAACAAGGGAGAAAGTCTTCTTGGGGTTTTAAATTTTAAATGCCTGAAGTTTCAGGTGATTAGCTCCTTCTCGGCCGAAATCATCTTGATAGGCTCCATCTGGGCTGAAATTATCTTGACGTGAGCCAGAGTTTACATGAATTTGTATGGGACAGATATGGGAGTTTATGGGAGTTTATTGTCGGACACACTGTTTCCTTCGCCTTGAAGTAGGGGCGATGATATATGGGAGGCTTCATGGTAACGAACGTGGGTTTCTTGAGGCAGCTGGGTTTCTTCTCAGAGAGCAGAAAATAAGATCTTGGGGGAAAGCGTAGAAAGACCGATGGAGATTTGTAATTGGCACATGGTTATGGTAATTGGCACATCGGTTATACATCCCCCTGCTCCCGAATAAAATTTGCTGAAATGAAGGGAAGCAAATTTTTCAGCTATCAGTTGCATTGCCTCCTGCAGGACTTCTGATGTGTCTTGCCTCCCGATGTTAACTTAGGTCAGAATGTAACCCTAGCACCCGTAGACTTAAGTGATCGGGTCACATCTGCCTCTTATGGGCAAGTCTGCCTGGCTCTCTCCTTCTCCCATAGCTGTAGTTCTCTTCTGCTGCTTCTCCTCCTGCCTAGATTGGCTCCGGGCAAGTGAGTTGTGCCCTCACTGCTTCATTTGGTGTTCATGGCATCTTCTTCTCTCTTCTGACTGCCAACCCTGGTGTCGAGTGGTTCAGGAATACGGTCGGTGATAATGGTGTGCTGCCCTCATTGTCTAGTCGTCTTGGAATGGTAGCCTGTCCTGGCTTCTCCTTCTGTCATCTGGTCTGTCTGGCTGGAGCTCTCGTATCTGCTGAAGAAATGTGTCCGGAGTCTCCTTGGTGCATCTTCTCCTGCCATCTCTTTGGCTGTAGTATCTTATTCTGTGAAAGTTTTTAAAGGCATTAGAATATGCTTAGTTGAAAGTCTTAATTTATCTTCATGCACTTTCTTCACATGTCACAACTTCAAGTCTCTTTACCACTTTAAGTTCCTTGTCTTTGTGCACTTGACCACTATGTCTCTTGATTACATTTTATGAATAATGAAAATTACACAAAAATTTGTAGCTTCTACAAAGATAGTATGAAAATCAATACAGGATTTAATAAAATATTATATATAAAAATTTGTTGGCTAGTTTTGAGATTAAAAATTGAAAAATTACCAATACACATATTAAAATAAGAAAATTCCCTTTACTTTATATCCTCCATGCACCCTTCTCTTCAACTTATCTCATCGTTTTTAGCTTATTTCGTATTTCATTACTTGGCTCAAGGCTTTACCAACACAAGACTATTTCACTAACACACTTCATAGGTTAGGCAGTATTTACTGCACGGGCATTCAGCCCCTTACATGTGCATACTTAAAACTATAATGGCCACAATGGGCAAATCTTCTGCTCTATGGCAGGAATTATGTGTGCATCATAGGCACATTCTTTATGCTATGTAAAGCATAGGCCTCCTTGGGCAAATTAAAATTAACGCAACCCTCTTATAACACCAAAATCCTTGTTGTGTGTTGTCGGCAAGTGTATGTGGTAGATGTATTTATTCTGTGTCTTATACCTTACATTAAGTAAAATTATGCAACTTGAGCCAGTTAAAATGCCAAAATTTAAATACTCTCCTTATCAACATAAAAACAAACAGTGAATAATCATTATGGAGATCTAGCCTCCATTTTCTCCTGATCAAAGCTAAATGGTGCATGAATCTAGTTGTTATACAAACTTAATCCTTATTTTACTATACAGACCCAACTTATTTTCTTCATCATACATCACTGGCCGTTCAATGCCTTGGTTGGTCTGGTGTGTCTAGCCTATCAAATATTAACTATAATAGATCAGAATACACGTTTAGATAAAACATAGAAATAGATTAATCAATAATCAATTGATATTAATATTTTCTGTAAATATTGACAAACAAATGAAAAAGAAAATAAAAAAAACTACTTCTTCTTCTAAGTAAATAAAGGATTACATGGCACTATGACTGTGCTAAATAAACAAAATTATAAGTTTCACCACTAACTAGACATTAATAAAATGATAAGGTGACTTACTGAGTCACGTGTGTGCCTACATAATGTTGCACCTGATTACACAAGTTTACAAAAATTAGGATTACAAAATGATAAAAACATAAAATTTAAACACACAAAAATATTAGAGGACATTATTGTTTAAATATAATAAAGAAGTTAATATGAGCAATTGCATGAGATTATTACAAACAGAAGACCTAACACCACCTTCTGTTAGTTACATCATAAAAATCAAAAGATTAAAATACAACTATATTACAAGTGTATGCATGTGTATGAAGTTTTTGCTTTTTGGTCGAGTGTAATTGTTGTCTTACTTATTCTTAAGCAATTGTTGCAATGTGTTAGCCCCGCAGGGCTATTTTATGAGGACTGCGTAGTTAGGCCCTAACTTCTAGCAGCCAAATGTCGACCTGTCACGTGGCTGATAGAATCCAGGAACCGAACACGTCCAAACCCAACCCGCATGTATATATAAAAGAGTCCCCCCCTTGAATCCGACAGCAAGATGATATGTTGATAAAAAAAAATCCCTTAAAGCCTAAAGAAGGCAAAGTGTAAAATAAAATATGCTCCGCGCATGAAAACTGTCGAATTCCGCAATGATTAAGTCAAATCCATATTTAAATCATGTTTAGCTCACGCTGCCATAGCGTCTTATGAGCTGTTGGGAGGACAGGTGACACGCGGTGTGCTCCAATCTTCCTCTTCCTAACTCCTTAACTTCCACACCAAAAAAAATCTTTCAAGTTACCCGGGGTATACCAAAAGTATTCCAAAATGGTGGCAAAATAAATTTTGGGTTCTAGTCTCCTTTGAGAATAGAAATTTTGATCTTTGAGGTTCTCTATAGCAAGAAATTAACCCTAGGGAGATATATAAAACGAAGAAGTTGGTCTCCCTTTCATTATAAATTCTTATTTATCATCAGGTCATCCGTCGCATTCAGCATGTACGGGTAGGCACATATGCTGAGAAAAATATTAAAGTTGATGGTTGCAAAACCATTTATTATGAATTGTTACTTAGTAACTATTATACTGTATGATTACACAAGTCACAGGTATGCTGGTTTAATCAATACATCGAAGAAAGGTGATTTCTGAAAATAATTCCTCGGAACGTCAAAAATTTTCTAAAAAATTAGCTGGCAACACTGATTTTCACTAACTTTAAATGGTAGTTGGTTGCAAAACATCTATAACACTTATATTAAATAATTAAACAAGTTTTAAGTAAATATCATGAAATAAAAGTAAAATTTTTACATAAATTCGAAGTTTCTCGGTTTACGAGCCTCCGATACGACACCTTCGTATAAAAACTGGATAATTAAAAATAAAATTATGCAAGTCCTGGTTGATTTTTTGTAATTTCCCTCAAGGGTAGTCTGTTTATGACTTCAGTAATTAGTTTTCATAAAGATCCGACTGTAATTAAGCATTTTATGGCTGATTTAAAATTCAAGTTCTTCGCAAAGGTACTAGTTCAGACAAAATTTGGATTTTTATGTCATAGTAGTTCAATTTTATGAAGCAATACAAGCTTAACTCTTTATATTTAAGTAATTTATAGTTTAATTGTTATTATTAAGTCCTAAATGTAAAAATTTGTTTCAAAAATTGTAGCTTTTATGCTGAAAATTCATTTTAAGTGCCTTATTTAACAGCGTAATGCTTTTAGTTTGGAAAATGAAAGATAAGCCAAATATTGTTTTTAAGAACCAATTTTTAGGTTGAAGGAGAAATAAAGAACAAGATTCTATTTACGCCATCCTGAGAATCAAGTGTAAAAGAGTCTCCCAGCCTCCAGTCCTTTAAGAGGACTTCCCTTTTTAAAGTATGTGTGTTATGTAACATGTGTATCATTAACATCCTGTGGAAAAAGATCTGGTCTCTTACCCTTCAACATCCTGAGGTACAATGTCCTTTTACCTTCGGTACAGTGCCACAGCTTCATGTTTTCCACATGCTGATTGGTTACCATCTGGCCGGTACAGCAGTCCAACAGCGTGAACACGTCAACTCGCTCTTCTTGATAGCAGTAATAAGGACCGGAGAAGGTATTGCAGTACTTCCTGGTTATGGCATCCAATAAACTACTAAGAAAGTGTGTTTTCAAAAAGATTAAGTTACCTACAGAGACATTTTGCCTTTGGGACAATTGTGCATTTATCCTGGTATTTCTTTTGTTCCTTTCACCCGTGGTATTAATATTAGCCATGTACAGCTTATGTTCCCAGTTCATCTCTTCACCAGCTGGCAACTCAAAGTGTGCTTTTACTGCATTGTCAATGGGATAATTTAATTGAAGCTCTATGGGTGCAAAACCAGTGGAATGGTTGACACTTCCATTTAACAAGTTAACAACTTTGGTGACATGCTCTGGCCAAGCATTATGCGCGCCTTCACAGACCACTCGCATAAGCCGGTTCAAATCTTTGTGTATCCTCTCTACTAGGTTACTGCTTGGTTTGTATACCGGGGTGTAAGCAACCTTTATGCCTAGAGAGGCTAATGACTGTACATATTTGTTTGCCTTGAACTGAACTCCATTGTCACTCACTATTAAATTTGGGATCCCGAAATGTAAAAAATAGACATCAATTAGCTTCCGTAGTATGCTGTCGGTAGTACTGTTACGTAAGGTGTATGCGGTTAGAAACCTAGTTTTTGCATTTTGAATAGTTAGTAAGAATCTTTCACCTCTCTTACCCCTTGGTAATGGGCCCTGAATATCTATGAACAAAACAATATCTCTACCTTCCATACTGTGCAATAACAGTGTTTGTCTAGGTGGGTGTGTGTTATCCTTAGTACTTTGACATGTAATGCAGTCTGCAACATAAGATCTGACATCTTTCCTCATATTTCTCCAATTATAGAGTTTTAAAATCCTTCTCATCATTTTATCTACCCCAAAATGTCCTAAATTGTCATGGTAAGCTCTAAGAACTACTGGTACAAACGATTCTGGTATGCAGAGTTTCCATTCATTCAAAAAATGATAATCCCTCGTAACTAATAAGTTGTTTGGCAAAATTTTGTAAAACTTAAACCAATTTCTAGACTTAGTTGAATTTTCTGTGTGCGTACCCTCCAAAAACTGTATGATGGGGAGAAGTACGGGGTCTTTTCGTTGCTCCGCAGCTACGAAGTCAACGGAAAAGTCAAGTATCTCGTTACGGAACGGTTCGCTTGTGGCATTTATATGTAAGTTTTCAGTTTCTTTACTTTCAAAAGTCCTGCTTAACAGGTCTGCCAGACCATTTTCTTTGCCCTTGCAGTAATGTACTTGAAACTGGTAGGCTTGCAACTGCAAAGACCACCTGGTCAGCCTAGCATTCCAGTTTTTTGAGCTGTTTAGCCACTGCAAAGCATGGTGGTCACAAATGACTGTGAATTTAGTACCAGCTACATATTGTCTAAATTTAGAAATGCAAAAGATTATACTCAAACATTCTAGTTCAGTGATGGTGTACTTTTCCTCATATGGTCTCAATGTTCTACTTACATAATAGATGACACGAGGCTCCCCGTTATCAATTTGAAATAGATATCCCCCTATGCCAATTCCACTCGCATCTGTCTGTATGAAAAATTCCTTTTGCATGTCAGGGTGGTGTAATGTAGCATCCCTGGCTATGGCATCCTTCATAGATAAGAAACTATTTTCTTCTTTTCTACCCCACTCCCACTTTTTGTCTTTCTTAAGCAAGTCTGTTAGTGGTTTACAAATTTCTGAGTAACTGGGAATGAATTTTCTCAACCAACCCAAAGCACCTAAAATTTTCTGTAGTTGTTTCCTAGTTCTAGGTCTAGGAAGTTCAACTATTGACTGTATCCTGTCCTGATTTATGTGAATCCCGTTCTGATCAATTGTATGGCCTAAATAGTTTATTTTCTCTTTGCAAAAGAAACTTTTCTTCAGTTTGATGGTCATGTTAGCAGCCCTAATCTTTGAAAATACTTCTTTTAAGAGCTCTATGTGTTCTTCAAAAGTCTCTGTCCTAATACACAAATCATCTACATAGATCATAACCTTATCTGAAAGTGTATCCCCCAGTGTTCTATTCATAGCTTCTGTAAAAGCTTGCACTCCGTTCGAAGAACCAAAAACTAACCTTTTGTACTGGTATAGTTTACCATCGAAACTGAATGCTGTAAGTGGTTTAGACTCTTCGGTAATCAAAATCTGGTAAAAACCTGAAAACATGTCTATGGTGGTTATGTATTTCTTGCCTTGAAAACCTTGCAAAGCCTCATCTATCCTAATAGGTTTTGTTTGAATCAATTTCTGGTGCAAGTTGACATTACGCATGTCGGTGCAAATACGTAGCGACCCATCAGATTTCGGTATTACCACCAAGGGGTTGAGGTGACAAGATTCACTAAATTCTATTATATCCCACTCTAAAAGTTTCTGTAAGTGTTCCCTGACTTGAGATTTATAGTTATACGGTATGGGATAAGTCTTCGCTACCAAAGGTTCTGCGGTATCTACCTCTATTTTATGTACATACTTATTGCAACACCCAGGCTTGTCATCAAAAAGATCATTAAATTCTAATAAAGTATCTAAAAGTATATCCTTTTCAGTAGGATTTAAAATTTCTGCATCTTGTGCCTTTTGAAAGAGTTCTTGGGATGTGGCCTGTGTATTACAATGAGTATTCCCAACTGGTACTGTATACCTAGTTTGCTTGTGTACCTGGTTACAAGGATTATCTAAATCCTGAGTGCCTTCAGCAAGTGGTAGGGGTAACAATGGTACTACTTTACTTCCTTGTTCTGTGTTTAATAACAATTCTCTTTCCTTCAGGTCTAGCTTAGCCTCTAGTGCAAAAAGTAAATCCAACCCAATCAAAATTCTAGCTGGTAGTTCTCTGACTATTAAAAACTGCACGGTTACTATTTTACCTCCAATATTCACATCCGTAATGAATTTCCCTAGTGACTTTTGTCTCTTTTTCCCACTGTAATCTATCAGCATTATATTATCAGTATTAAGCAAGGTAGGTCTTGAAATTTCACTTGTTATTTCTCTCCAAACACTCTCAGCCATTACAGAAATTTCTGCTCCCGAGTCTACAAGTGCCTTATATTCTTTATTATTGAAACTTACATTAACAAATGAACTACATTTTACTTTGTTCCTGATATTTACTGGCAATGAAAGGTTTTTTGTACTATAATATTCCTCATTATCTTCAAAATCCTCATAAAAATTCAAATCAACCCTACAAATTTCATATCTATTTTCATCATTCACCAGTTGCTTTACTTGTGTTTCCCTGTCATCAGTATCATCTACCTTCTGTAAGAGGGGAGCCTAAGCATTTAAAGATCTGGTAGGCTGGTTACCAGTTCTAAATGGAGGGCTGTTAGGATTTAAGGTGGGGCCTTGTTCTGGTGCTCGGGTTCGATCCGCAGCCACCACTTGTGCATAAGTGGAACCCCTACCCTGGCTAGCCTGGTTGTTGTTCCTACGTACCGGGGAGTTTCCTCTCCCGTTACGGTAGCTGAAACTACTACCTCCCCCGCTACGATTATCGGAGTATGTGTTCGATCTGCCCCGGTATGAGTTGTTGCGTCGCAGGTTGCTATCCCAAGTGCTACCCCGACGGAAGTTATTTTCAGTTCTTCGTGGGGGACTGGGTTCGAACCTAGGTCTTCGTACCCTGACCTGCCTAGCCTGAAAGTTTTCTTGTCTATTTTGGGGGTACCGGGGTTGGAACCTCCTTTGGTCCTCCCTTTGACTGGATTGGGACACTATGTCTAACCTGGCTACAATCTCGGCTGCCATCTCTAGGCTAATGTAGGGGTGGATTAAGAGAGCTTCCTTAACCTTGTTGGGGAGCTGGTTGGCTATGATGACCGTCTTTTGCTGGTCCGTCATGCCCGTTTGTATGTTATTTAGTAAGTTGACTTGTTGCCAAAAATAGGAAAGCATGGAGCCTTTGCTATGGTCAGTATACCTACTATTCATGACCTTGGCTAGGTACGTTGACTTCCACGTATCTGATTGATACGTGGACAGAAACAATGCCTTGAACCCCGAATAGGTATCAAAATTCCCCTTTACTTGGAGGTACCAGTTCTTTGCTACGCCAGTTAGTAACTTTGGCAGGTAGGATAAAATATCCTCCTCCTGCACACCCAGCAAGCAAAACGACTCTTCAATGTCTGCCAAGAACTGAGAAGCTAGGTACTCAGGTCTTGCAGCACTGAATTTGGGGAGTTTTTCTAGGTCCCCAAACCTGATGGCAGTCAGTTTCCTTGGCTTTGGCTTATGCTCTACCCCGGAATCACTGTCCGAGTCCGAGGAAGCATAAGGGGTGCTTTGGGATTGAACCTTAGGCTTAACCGCCTGTTTTTCCCTTTTTATCTTTAGCTGGCTAATCTCCCCCTGGTTGCTCTCATATTTTTTCTCTAGGTCTTCAATAGCCCGTTCTAATTTGGCAATTTCCCCACTATTATCTTTCTTCCCTTTTACATTTTTAGACAGGTTCTCTATTCTATCTAATCTGCTCTGTAACTTATTCAGTATTTTGCTATTTCCCTTTTCTAACTCACCCAACCTAGCATTCACTTGATCATTCCCTTCCTTATTAAGGTCTTCAATACCAGCTACCCTGCGCTTGATCACTTCGAGCTCTTTTTTACTTTTCGCTTCAAAGCTAATCTTGTAAGCATTGAACTCATGTTCCCTGGCATCCCTTAATGAATTCATGTAGCTAACAGCCTCCCTGTTAAGCCTACCTTCTGCCTGCTGCACCTCTCTAACAATCAACTCTCTATTTTCTCCCTCTGACTTCTCTACCCTCTTCTCTAACTGGTCTACTTTCCCTCTTGTTACTTCACATTTCTTTATCTGTGCCTCTATCCTGTTTCCCAGTTCCTCATTTCCCCTTTGTAATGAGTCTATTCTTTGGCTCAAACTTGTGTTGCTTGCATCTATCTTTTCTGTTAAATCTGTTCTTAATAGCCCTAATGCCTTCACTATTTCATTCATGGAGTCCCTGAGTTCTTCTAATGATATTGCCATTTTTCTGGTTATGGGCATTCGAAATTTACAAGAGAGAAAGAGAGAGAGAAAAAAAATCAAACAAGTGTTTGTTGTTAGTTTTAGCGGAGGTTAGTGCACTCGCGTGGCATGCAAAAGGAAAATATTTAGTGTCCTGATTTCTTTATGAAATTTATAAAATTTAGGGAAAATTTAGAATTTTAGAAACGGTACATTGAACTTGGCTTATAAACAAGTCCCTGTTCGGGAAAAGCCATTTATAACAAGGATTAAAAATTAAAATAATAAAAGGGGGCGTTTAGAGGTTCGAACCAAGGTTACGGCTAATTTTTAGGCATGGATGTTCTAATGTAAGGAGAAATTAAAATGTACCATTAAAATTTGTCACGGTCCAAGATACGGCCGATGGAAAAAGACGATGAAGTTCCCTTTTCATCGGTCTTCGTTTACAAGCCAAATTTACCATGAATTTATCTTGAATTTAAAAATCAGGAATCGGAAATCAGAAATCAGAACACTAGACACCGAAATAAGTTACGACATATTATTTAATACACCACTCTATACATACTTACAATTCCGCTCGCCTACTGAGGCACCATAAAAAAAACACTGTCACGGACCACAATGCACCGGGTCTAAACAAGTGAGCAACGCGGACCGCTGATGGTCGGTTTCATACGCAAACACTACATTAAAGCACCCAAAGCTACGAATATAATCATGGTCTAGAGAGAGAAAACAGTTTCTCTCTGACCTACAGAGGTGCTGAAAATTAAAGTTTCTATCTGAAACTTTTAACTGTGAATGAATGTTCTAAAACTGTCTCTCTAAAATGTGAATGTCGAACTGCCAAATCGAACTGTCTATTTCCACTCTAAGTTTCCACTGCCCTCCGCTAAGTCCTTACTTCGTCTTTTCTTTCCGTTCTCCCTAGAATTGTCCTTCACTCTATTGGTCGTTGAACTTTTTGCTCCGCCCACACGTGGTCACTTCCGTATGTAGGGGCGATAATCGTAACACACGGGGGAGATAAGGGTGAGAATTGCTTACTGAGAGGCGATAATCGCATAGCATGAAAACACAATAGCACCTTGTTTGAGAGCTGATCTCGAGGAATGAAAAGCATCTGTTCTTAATTAATTTTAATGGCTCTCAGCTCAAATTTTATCGCACACAACTCGGACACTTCGGTAAAGTTATTCCTTCCTTTGCTGTCGAAATCGCATCGAAGCGAAAATATACGAAGAGAAATGTTCTGGCAGGGTTGGAGTTCAAGATTCTCTGCTATTTACTCTTGTCAATTCGACGTCAGTGAGCCAGACGGGCTGGCGGCGATCGTGGAAGTTATGCGTCTCGTGGAGAACACCATGTGTGGAGCAATTGTCTCGATTCCGAGCCTGGCCACCTGCAAAATCTCACGAGGACAGAGGATCTTTGTTCAAAACAAGGGAGAAAGTCTTCTTGGGGTTTTAAATTTTAAATGCCTGAAGTTTCAGGTGATTAGCTCCTTCTCGGCCGAAATCATCTTGATAGGCTCCATCTGGGCTGAAATTATCTTGACGTGAGCCAGAGTTTACATGAATTTGTATGGGACAGATATGGGAGTTTATGGGAGTTTATTGTCGGACACACTGTTTCCTTCGCCTTGAAGTAGGGGCGATGATATATGGGAGGCTTCATGGTAACGAACGTGGGTTTCTTGAGGCAGCTGGGTTTCTTCTCAGAGAGCAGAAAATAAGATCTTGGGGGAAAGCGTAGAAAGACCGATGGAGATTTGTAATTGGCACATGGTTATGGTAATTGGCACATCGGTTATAAAGTGATACATTGTTTACCTCTCACCATCATTTGTGACCTACAGCTTGTTTGAGATTGGTTGTGCTATGCAAAATGCTAAGGAAATTAGGACCAATTCTATCTGTGGAATGTGCCGTGGAATATGCATCAAGTGCTATAACATTCCTTCACTTTACATGGTAGAATTCAATCGTAGCAGAAATGTTAAGGGAAATACAGGCCTTATACATATACATCATGTATTGGTTCTCCGAAGTATCAGTGAAACAATCTTATTGTTACATGCTTCTTCCTCCCTCAAATGTTTATCTTTGTTCTTTATTATTTTGGTTTTCTTATTTCTTTTTAGATTCATTGCTACAGAGCAACACTGGAGAGAATTTTAGTTAAACATTGGCCACATCTTCGTCACTCAGGGTTAAGAAGTGTCAAACATGCCGACAGGATGGATTTCTCTGAGTATGTAATGTTCCTGGCTGTATTTATTTTTGTTTGGTTTTAAAATCTCAATTAATATAACTTTTTTAATGTAATGCTTTAACAAAAGTATGTGCAAAATAGGCTAGAGACATTTCCAAAATTTTCAATGTAAGAATGTTTTTTGGCTTACAGACAGTCTGGGTTACACATCACCCCATGTTATGTGATTTCCTAGGATCATTTGGTTTGAAAGTTAGTTGCTAAGAGCGGAACAACGTGCTAACTGCATTCTATGAAGTAGGAACTTTTGTGTGGTTTTTAAACATAAAAGAAAATTATAAATCAAAATTACCATAATTGGTAATTTGATTTTTTCTTTATAATCCAGATATTTTTGTTTATATATAAATTTAAATAAAAGATTACCTGTGGCAAGCAGCAGATTGTCGTGACCTCATTGCCCTCAAAATCATCATCTTGAACCCTTTTAGTTTGTGCAAATTTATTGGATATACTCTTTCACTTACTTGCCTGATAATTGGCTAAAGTAGGTTCAAGAATTGACAACTTTTGTGTTTTTACATTTAACAGGTGTTGTACAACTATTGTCCAACAAGACAGGTGACATGCATAGCCCCTTGTTCTCTATACACTTGTATGCACTATAATCACTAGGGAATGGATTTCTAGGTCCATACCTATTTTTTTTTTTTTTTTGCTACATTCTAGCAGTGATTCTGCCAGCCTGAAATAAGTGGAGGGGGGAAGGGCTACAGTGCATATTTTACAATCAGAACTTAAGATAAATCAATGAGATGTTGCATTTTGTTCCATCATATACAAAAGTACTTTTAGGCACGAATCTTTTATGTCAAATAAAATGCAATAATTATATTGTTTCTTTTCCTAAGCAATTATTGAGTGGAATAATATCAGAGTCTTACTATTCATGTGAGGAGTACAAAATACACCATACAAACTACACTCATTACTTTATCAACTCGCTGGATATTCGTATAAATACAACACGTAACACTATTTCTATTTAAACAGTGTGACTAACTTGTTGCTAAAATGAGAAAATTAGGCACAGCAAGAAACTACGATAAGATATACGTCTGTTTTTATGAGCAGCCACAACCTTTTTTAAATCCAAAGATTTTGTAAGCTCTGCAAGAACAGGACGGATAGAGCACTTAACCTCTCGTCACCAATTTGATTTCGAAGGTTTGTCGCAAGCAACCGTTGATGGGGATATAAACATTTCAATAACACAGAGCTGGCAAAGTTCGTAAAAGGAAATTTTGTATGTTTCAATCATTGCAAGCAGCTGCTGAAGGTCTTTATTTTGGTTTTCATTCTGCCTCATAGTGTGCCATGACTCTAAACTGTCCAACAGTAGGGAGCGTATAAAGATTGTAGCTTTTCATTCTTCAGAAAAGTGGCACTAACTTCATAAAGTAGGCATCAAATAAGCTAAATCACCCTTGAATAGAAACTGTATTAATGATACCATTTTCTCTTCCATTATGAAATATCTTACTTTTCTTGTTCAACGACAGGAATTCAGAACTTTGGGCTACAAATGGGGAGGATGTGAGAAATATCATCCACACGTGCCACTCTCAAGGAACAAAAATATTTTCACTACAAACCCACCTCCACTACGAGACAAATATATTGACAATTGACATAAAATCAATGAATATATGTAGTTGTAACTCTTGCACTGGACATTTTGGTTAGAGAAGTGACTGCTGAAGATTATAATTTTATTTCAGAATATATTATGCTCTGAATATTGATCAGAATTGGATCAAAATGTTTACTTGATTGGATTTGTATTAAGATCCACTATATACACAGAAGCTAATTGGGACAAGACCTACAGCGTATAGTGGAATCCAAGCCACTTAATGATATGTGCCTCCACCGGGGATCGAATCTGGAACCCCTTAATTTCAAGGCAACAGTGTTGCTGCTAGATAACCAGGGTGGGGAGGTCCAATTTTAATATTTCCAATTCTTAACATTTAAGAATTAGTTACTTTGTGTACTCTTTGATTTCTTATTGTCCTATTTCTCTCTCTCTTGAATATTTGCAACAATAAGGATAGATATAAGGATGAAAACAATGAGAGAACATCGATGACACTCATACCATTATCGGTACTCGAATGAGGAACCAACAAACAGAAAAGAACATTGATGGCTCTTTAGAGATGTTGAACGTTGTCCTACTAAAAGAAAATTCATTTTACACATCTGTTAGATTTATTCAGGAATATAGCAATACGATTTATGGAGCCTAATAATGTACACATATAGCTGCATATGCCAACAATTAAAGAACAATCCACAGCCAGTGAATATGTTATTCCCCCAACGAGGCAGGTAACAAATTTCGTAGCAAGTTTGACTGGCACTCATGATTGCCGCATTACGTAGTATCAAATGGTAGCCACTGCTACCAGGTATATCTGCATATACCTCCCTCTCCTTGATTTTAGATCACATCGTATTGAAAGTAACTTCGCATCTAACTGAAATAGAAAATGTACTTGAACATTGTACTTGCCTCAATGGAATTTTAATAATGGAAAATGTAAACTTCAACTTTTTGGTCAAAATGTGTCTACCATACTACAGAAATCTTGGGGGCTACAGGGGGAACTGAGGCTGGCTTTGGGGGCTTCAGTCCCCCCCCAGCCCCCCTGTAGTGCCATCCCTGCATCCTAGACATTTGCTATTTCATGTACACAGCACCCCTCTACTGAAATTCTATGGGACCTAAAAATGCCCAAATGAACTATAAATTCCTATAAATGCCTAAAACCGTATTTTGACCTGAAAAATACCTTTTAAACCTTTTGTAACTTTAAAAATAACTTTTAATTAAGAACGACCCTTAATTTCCACCACAAAGCTTTGAGACCCTTGAACATTGAGAACTTGAAGGAATCGGAGTGCCAAAAGAAGCAATCCAACCAAAAGCGGTGTCAACGTCTCTGCAAATCTCCACCATCTTCCAGACTGCATCACAAAACTGGAAAAATGTGGAGCAAACTGACCCGATGTTAAATGTTGTACTTTCCAGGCAATTAGAGGGACGTAGGCGTAGTATACCAAACAAAAATGTAAACTGTTTTGATACAGAATCCTAGCTACAAATTCATTCAGTTGTTAAAACAGGGCCGGCATTATTCCCGGCCTCCGACAGTGTAAGATCGCGGGAAGATTCCAGGAATACCCCCATGTGATTAGCTGTTTTTCGAGTGCCTGCTGTGATGAGCAGGAAAGACAATCCTGTAAGTAACCAATCACCTTGCCTATTTCCCCCATTGACACAACACGAGCTATCGAAATTGAAACTCCGGTAATCCGGTAATTGACCCTCTGATAAATTACTTGTTAGTAAAAATTAGCGAAATAAATATGCATATTTGTGTAGCCTATTTCCCCCCAAATACGAATCGATCTGTATACAGTTCCTTCTATCAAACTTTAGAATCACTTTATGAGCAGGGGTCTTCCCTTATTATTGCAGGGGATTTTAATTTCCCTGAGATGAAGGGGGCGGATCACAATCTCTTATTTTCAAACGAAGCTTGCGTAGAATTGAGTCATTTCATGTCACTCCACCTACTAAACAGCTTCAATGACATAAAAAATGATAACCAACGAACGTTAGATTTGATTTTAAGTAACGTTAAAAGCATAACAGTCACAAGGGAATCCGATCCTCTCGTACCAGAAGACATTCATCACCCAGCTTTAAATATTGACATTTCCATGACTAAATTTAAATCTATCACGAAAAATTCAATTCAAGCAGAATATAACTATAACTTTAGGAATGCAGACTTTTTAAAAATGTATAATCTTATGAGAGCTGTAAATTGGAATGATCTGAAGAAATACACTAATATTAATACCGCTATTGATAAGTTCTATGAAATGGTGTATGACATATTTAACAAATGCGTACCTTCAACGAAAACTCAACCGAAGAAATTTCCGAGCTGGTTCTCACGGGAAATTATAAATAATATCAGGAAAAAAGCATATCATAGGCAAAAATGGAAAAATAACGCTCCCCACGCTGAACATCATCATGAGAAATTTAAAGAACTTCGGAATATTGTTAAACGAGGGATTCAAAAAGCATATATGCATTATATTTCAAGCACAGAGTATAACATACTTCATACCCCTAATCTCATCTTCAGCTTTGCCAAAAATATGAAAAAACAAAAAAGAGCAGAACCTTTTCAATATCAAGGTAAAGTACTTTCTGACACTCTAGAAGTAACAACAGCATTTGCTAAATATTTGCAATCGGTGTACCGGCAGGATGATGGAAAAAATAAGACTTTGAATATTCAAACTTACAGTGAAATCGATAAACTAAACCTATCAGATATTAGTCTTAAAGAAATCTTAAAGTCTTAAAGATGCCATTAAAAATCTTAAACCGAAAAAATCTATTGGTTCCGATAAAATGCCACCTTACATACTTAAAGGATGCGGTGAGATACTCAAATAGCCCCTGCACACGCTGTTCAATCTTGTACTTTCCACCTCAACATTTCCAGATATTTGGAAATTAGCAAAAATTACCCCGATACCAAAAACAAATAAGCAAAATGATGTAGAGAATTACAGGCCGATAGCAGTCCTGGCAGCACCTGCCAAGCTCTTAGAGCAAATTCTTTACAAGCACATTTCTTTTCACATACGATCAGTGATCTCTCCTTATCAACATGGTTTCTTATAAAAAAAGTCTGTCTGTACCAACCTATCAGAAATAACTCATTTTATCGCAACCGCGATGGATAGCGGAGCTCAAGTAGATGTAATATATACAGATTTTTCGAAAGCGTTTGATACCGTAAACCATAGAATCTTAATAGAAAAACTGAAATCATACAATCTATCGAATCCGATGTTACAATTGTGTCAATCCTACTTAACAAACCGCAAACAGTACGTAACGTTTCAGGGAAATACTTCCGATGAATTTGAAGCTACATCCGGAGTTCCCCAAGGCTCTAACCTTGGTCCCTTATTCTTTCTCATGTACATAAATGATCTTCACGAACATCCGAATCAATCGGGTAAACTACTTTTTGCGGACGATTTAAAAATATACAAAAGAATTTGCAGTTACAGTGACTGTACCGAGTTACAAGCGGACATAAACAGTCTTGTGGAATGGTGCAAAAGCAACAAACTAATCTTAAATAGCGAAAAATGTTACCAAATGTCATATACTCGAAACACTACATCAATAAAATACGACTATTGCATAAATAAAGAAAAATTAAAACAGGTAGAAACAATCAAAGATCTAGGAGTTCTGTTTGATTCTAAACTTACATTTCACGCGCACGTTAACTTTGTAACAAACGAGGCTTACAGACTTCTGGGATTTATAATGCGTACATGCAAAGAGTTCAAAAATGTCGGAAGCTTAATGATGCTTTATAATGCTTACGTTAGAGCGAAAATTGAATACGCAAGCATAGTGTGGCACCCTCAAACCCAGCAAGATGTAAACAAAATAGAACAAATTCAAAGTAAATTCTTAAGACACTTAAAGTACAAACTAGATGGTATATACCCTCAAATGGAATCCCGTGAGAACCTTCTCAGATATTTTAACCTAACAACTCTCAACAACAGATGCATCATGCATCAGCTCATTTTCCTCCACAAAATTTTAAATAATCTCATCGAAGCTCCTTTCGCCCTGTCACAGCTCGACTTCTACGTCCCCTCAAGCAAATTACGACCAAGAACGCAACTCTTCAGCCTCCGTCGTAATAGAACCAACGCTCTGACAATATCCCCAATTTGGAATATGTGTAAAACATTTAATGATACCATCAAAAGTGAAAACAGTGTGGACTTATTTTGCCAAACCGCAATTTTGAAAAGGAGTATACTAAAATTACATAAATTACGATAGAACCTAAGATTTATATGTTTGTTAAATGTTTTCTGTCTATATACTACATTCATCTGTGCAATATTTCAATAATGTTATCACAAAATTATTGTATAATGAACGCCATTAATGGGTAATATACCTGTTGCGTTCAATTTCTGAAATAAATAAATAAATAAATAAACAGTAGGTGAAAGGGGTGGGTTTGCTCCGGAAACTACAACTGCCCTAGTATAGAGGCTGTTCATCAAGGAGAGAAAACTACTGCTAACCTGCCAGTTGAGTTGTTTTTTTTTAGCACACTTTATGCACAGATAGACTAATCAGGACTTGACCTACAGTTTAAAGTGGGATCCGAACCACTATGTGCCTCCAACGGATATCGAACCTACGACCTCTTAATTACAAGTCGACGACGTCACCACTGTACCTCGGGGAGAACAAAGCCTGCCTTGGGAATCAGCAGCAGTTGCATTTATGGAGTGTGCACCAATAACTTCCTGCGGCGTGGTGAGAAGGTTCTACATGTACAGTCATGGACACTTCTGGATTCTAACGATCACATTGAAAGTTAATGGGATTCTTACAACCTAGAAGTGTCCGTGACTGTACAATGACCTACTCATGGATGACTGGAAGAACTTCTCCGCAGAGGACATTGAAAAGCATATGGTGGTGCAGTACTTTAAAATATGATAAAAGTTTTTTACATTGTTAAAATTGTATTTTTTATAATCAAAGAATGATATTCATTGCACTAAAAATAGTGACTTTTGCATGCAAATTACATCTAAAACCAGTTATTTCATAAAATTATTATTATTTAATAATTATGCATTTTCATTTATTATTAAGTACGTAAAAGTCCTAAAATGAAGTTTATAAAGTCCTAAATATCTAATAATCACATAGTGTCTCTTGTGCACTTGTGTTGTAACCACCTCTGTCAGATTTCAACTGCTAGACGTCTCGTTTTCTTTGTTGTTGAATTTTACTTGTACTTTGTGTCAAATTTTATTGTGCTTTTGCATATACTCTTGAAAATTCCAATTTACATGCACAGTGTGGAAATTCTTTATGATGATTTTACTTCTGATTTTGAAGTTATTGACGATTTTGATCCAAGGAAGAAGTTTTTTTTGTTTTTTCATTAGTTATTTCTATATTATGTATTCGAAATATGTTTTCAGTTACTTTTATTTTTCTTTCTATAAATTGTTACAGAAAAAAGTCATTAATGTAACATGCAAAGAAAAATGTCTCGTGAATTTCAGAAAAAAATAGTAAATAATAATACACACAGCATCATATTATCTGTAATTTTCTAAAAAAAAAATGTAGTAAATTTGCAGTATTTTCAGACCAGTCTACAAAGTGTTAGGTTTCATGTTGTATTGCTGCAATTGTTTATCTAGCAAATATCACTAGATGTTTGTAGCCTTGCCAAAAATTTATGTTGAAAGTGATAGAAGGAATCTTAGAGGTAGACGGGACTGTATAGAATTAAATACAGGGTCGCAGGCTAATTAACAAAAGCCTAAGGTCAGATTTTGTATGTCTTACACAACTAACTCAAGTTGCTGTTTTTTTAGGTACACAAAATTGGCTGTGAGTAAGCTGGGATTGCAGATTCCGGAGGAAGATTTAATGTCAGACGAAACCAGCAAGAACTTGGCAGATTGGAAGAGGGTGGTCATTTTCTACTCACTTCGACTCATGCTTGCTCCTTTGATAGAGACCGTTCTCCTGTTTGATAGACTTTTGTATCTGCACGAGCATGGTGAGT
This sequence comes from Lepisma saccharinum, assembly GCF_977018435.1. NCBI lineage: Eukaryota > Metazoa > Arthropoda > Insecta > Zygentoma > Lepismatidae > Lepisma > Lepisma saccharinum. Next base: position 14,851,211 of record NC_139239.1, on the reverse strand, counting down.
AACACATTTAAGTTTCATGTAAATGTATCAGTGGCATATTCTGAAAATTTGACCCAGTTTTCTGGAACTCATTCATTGTACATATTAATTGGATATAATTGAAATAAAACACTAGGGTAGGCCACTTTTTTTTTTTTTTTTTCAAAAAAATTAAAATTGAAAAATCCTTCTTTCGAAAACAAAATTTTTTTTCAAAAAATTATGTTTTTTCCGAAAACAAAAAAAAACAGGTTGTTTAGAACCGAATTAAAAAAACACAAGACTATTTTTTCTTTTAAAAAACTGAAAATCGAAAAGTTTGAGTTTTCGTAACCTACCATCTTCAGGTAAATGCTACATTTCACTGCCGTATGCCGTGAGGTAAATTGTAACATATCGCCATTGGGCTCCACTCCTCAGGTGATGTTTCAGTCTGATAAGATGTATGGTCTTTCAGAATTTTTCTTTTGATATGATTTTTGCTCAGCTGTTCCACAGAATCCAGTCGAGGAAAGCCAGTAGCAATTAGAACATGTTGTATTCCTTCAAACCAGTCAAGCAGGCAGTCAGGCAGCCATCACATCCGGGCAGGTAGCCAGTTCAGCGCCAACTAATCAATTGTGAATAACCCAAGTTAGCAGTTTAAAATGTGTGTAGTTTGTGTGTGCTTCTAAATACCGGCAATATGCAATAATTTGTGTGTAATAAAAGAAAGGGAAGTTTCCTGGGCAGGTCAGGTCAAGGAAAATAGTGTTAACAAGACAAGAATTTCAAACAAGACTATGAAAATTTGAAACAACTTCAAAACAGTCCAACTTTGTAGAAGCTTCTGTAGCCACATTGTTAACATCATTGTAGGAATGGTCACTCAGTATACATATATAAACAGTTGGCTTTGTGCTTTGGCAACAATACTGTGTGCTTCAGACCCGTACCTAGTATTTTTTCTTGGGGGAGGCCACATCTGAAAATATGGAACTAGATGATCCAAAATGCTGTTGGATTGATGAAATTAGGTTATTTTATGTCGCTTTTCTATCACTTTTGGTCAATTGCGATTATGAGGATGAGTGATAATGTGATAAAATTGATGAAGGGGCACTCGCATAGAACACCCCATGCCAAGGCTGGAATTCAAACATAGGACCACTCGAGTCTTAGCGTGATGTGAAAACCACATTCTGCATGGCGGTCAGCAAAATGCTGGAGTATTAGATGTGACCATCCAGGGCTGCCGTTAGGTGTGTGCGACGCATCCCATGGCACAGGGCATCGTGCTTTCGAAATATGTAGGCCCTGTATAAGATTATTGAATCTTTTATTCACATATATTTGTTCTGCAAATGTGTTAACATTAGAATATAAGTGTGTAAATCTTTAAATGACACCAACACATATCTATACGTGCATTGAAAAATATAGACATAGAGGGTGTTGCTGTGAACCACAGATAAGCTTTCACAACATGTGAACAATTTTTTTGGATAGAATTGTGTTCACCGAGGTCTCATTTTGATGTAATGAATCATCTAGAACGACATTTTTATCCCACAGCCAGGAAGGAATCACCATCAGATTATGAATATGTCTCAATATAGCATCACGAGTCTTTAATGGAAACTTATTATATTATACTTGACAAGCAACAATGCATTAACTTAGCGAAAGAGAGAATCTCAGGATGGACTTCTTCTACAAGCATGATCCCATTTTCATAGGGCAGTGGTTCCAACCTTCGTGAGCCTGCAGCCCAGATTTTTTTTTTTTTTTAATTTTTTTATTATATAAATCAGTGCCCCGATCCCAACAATTTTACTTGTAAATAGCTTCCTGTTTCTTTTAACTTTATTTGTTAATTAATATGTACCTTGGAACTTAATATTAAGAAATAAATTATGACAATCGTAGAGTGTGTTAGCTCCATTATGTCTGGCTTTGTTGACAAATATAAAATTTGGTTTAAATTAGTTGGCAATGACTGGATCTAATAGTACAATCTTTTAGTTTCCTCTGGCCAGTATCATTAAATTTATTTGCTAAGTGCTAATTTTCATACATAGGTATGTTCAATTTTGGACACCGAGAAATCCAAATTAATCAGAATATTTCCACTTCATTATATTTGTTAATGAAAATTGCTGCGCAAACCATGGGGTCTGTCCGACAACTTCCCAATTTATCAGTTAGATAATTTCATCGTTCACTGCCACTGTAGCGGAAGCATTTCCTGTTACTGCAGTTGAACTCAAGCTGAAGCAAATGGTCATCTTTCCACTTTCCAGCTGGTTGCCAGCTTGGACTGCAAGTCACTTCACACTTATGGTTCACACAGAATTCACATTTGGAGGCTGATAGTCTCCTCTCAGAGGCTTTGATGTCCTTGCATAGCTGGTGAACCATTAACAAGCCGTGGTTCGTTTGTTTGAGTTGGTGTTTTAAGTCCACTTCGTGCATAGTAAGGCTAAACGGGACTGGACCTACAGTTTAAAGTGGAATCTGAACCACTATGTGCTTCCACCAGGTATCAAACCCGGGACCCCTTGATTACAAGGCAACGACGCTACCAATGCACCATCGGGGAGGCCCTGTGGTTTGTCAGTTGAGAAATACTGTGATAAAGTACTGATGTTATGTAAGTTATGTAAGTATGTTATTCGGTAGGAAAAGATGTCAGTAACAGTAGTGCATGGCTATATAAACAGGGTGTCTACCAGTCAAGATGTCAAGAAATCAACAGCTGGTCATGGAAGAGTCAAGAAATTATGCTTTTGGTCAAAAAGTTTTGCTATTTTGTACGTTATAGTGAACTTACATTGTTATATACCTGTACTGGGATTTGATAAAATTGAATATTTTGAAATCAAAAGTTGTATTGAGTTGTGGTTAAGATTTGTTCACTTTATTCCTTAAGAATTACATTTTTGTTTGCATGAAGTGTTGGCAAAATATTAAATAACGGGGCCACTCCTCATCCAGGATGAAGTCTGAAGCATTAATTTTTAGATGCATTAATAATAATTAAAACAAGTCTAAATCTCTTGTTAAAGTACAGCTTCAGTTTTCATCTCAATCGGCTTTATGATAGGGGTTTTTCATTGAATAAAAATGTGTTTCCTTAATTTTGCACCTATACCGAAGTAGGGGGTGATTAAGAAATATTAAAAAAAAGGGGAAAGGGAATGAAAGGTCAAGAAAAAGTCAAGAATTTTGAATTTGTTATTTTGGTAGACACCCTGATAAAGTATCATCACAGATAATCATATTATACAACTTAACCATCAAGAAAGTACGAGGCAAGTTCCAAACTGCAGTCTACAGGAAGCCAACCACGGTAAAACTGTTCATCCATAAGTCCAAAGCCCACTCCAGAATACAAAAAAGAAACATTTGGAACAATTTTCTAGCCAGGGGTTTACTAAGTACCACTCCAGAACAATTAAAGAAGAAAAAAGAGTACATATGAAACACAGCCATAGTCAACGGAAACGATGAAAAATACACACACATATATATCCTGAAGAAACCACATACTGTAGTGAAAGCTAGAGGAAAAAAGTAAGTACATGCCAAAACGTGACTTATTGTTTAGTGAAATGATGGCATGTGGTGTAAGTTATGCCTTAACCATCACTAAATTAATTTGGTTGTGCTAATTTTCATTGGCTTGTTGAAGTTTAAACACTGAAAAATTCCAATTAATACTAATTGGGAAATCAATGATTTAAGGAGCCACAGTCTCGTGAACGTTGAGAAACACTGTTCTGACACATATATCAATTACACATTTTATATACACGCACACACTGACTTGCGTCACACTCTGACATATTGTGTGATAAAAAGCAGTATATAAATTGTATTTTGGTGTTAAAATGGTGGATAAACCCTTATATTTCATTTTAAAACCACACTTATTTCACAAAATAAACATTTCCCTTCTAATAACACATTTTCATGTGGTTATTAGAGTGTTAAGTTTATTTCTGTGTTAGGAGTCAATTTTTGCTTCTCAAATATTTACAGCAGAATTAATACATCAGAAGGTGTTGTGTCTGTAAATAAATTAAATTTCTTGTTGAAGAGTTGATTTCATATTTGCAGTTCATTTTGCATAATTTCCTGACAACACATGTTAGAAAAATTCACCTCACAGCTTTCAAAAACATGAAAAATGAACATTACAGTGTGTTATTTCACATTTAGTGTTTTCGTCAAAAAATACAATGTGCATGCATCTAGCTATTACTGTGATTTTTTTTTCTCTTGCAGGCTCGCTTTCCTGTTTAGTACCTGTGTTTGATCCAAGAATGTCACCAAGGAACCATATTTTGATTGCTGGCAAATGGAACTAAGGTCTCGGTGTGATTGTAATTACAAGATAAATTCCATGATTCCTGGCTAAGAAATTGATGTGATTTCCATAATTATCCACTTACAAGAACCAACAGAGGATAATGAAACATTTGCACTCAACACATGAATAGTTAATCAGTACTTAATGATGATATGTGTAATTCAAGCATTCTTACAGTTTGCATCGTAATCAATTTCATATTGAACAATGCAAGCAGCATCTGTGGTGCATATTTATGGAATGTATGCTTCACCATTTTAAAATATAATGTATTATGAAATATAACAGTTTTCAAAACACACTACACACTGGTGATGTTGGTGGTTTTAAGCAAGATAGAACCAGAGTTACTAACCTTTCCTTTTGGTTTGATCATATTGTGAAGAAAATGGCTCACAGTTTTGTATCCTGAGTAAGGCATGGATGTATGTATTCCCATCGCCTATTCCATCAGTTTGTCATTCATACTCATCATCGTGATTAACCTTGAGAGAGAGAAAAGCGACATAAAATAACCAAATATTGTTACAAATCCTTCCAGACTAGGTATGGTCGATATCAAAAATTAGGTATCACAATATATCGTCAAGAAAATGTCATCACACATCATATAATATGATATTTTTTCTATATCATGATATTGGCAATATCATATATATATATCGTCTCCAGGATATATATATGCGATGTGTATCATGGAGACAAAGCACGATACATATTGTGGAGACCATTGCTGACACGATATACGTGGCCATGATATATATTGCCAAACTATTGTGATAATATACAAGGGTTGGATAAAAAGTAATGGCAACACTGCTGTCCCGTAAAAGGGGTGAGTCACAGCGCCATAAGCATTTCGTGGCTGATAAAGGAATGTCAGACGAGGAAGTATAGTGAGTGGGAGCGATTGTATGTTATTCAGTCAAAAACAGCAGTGCTCTGAAGCAGAGGATGAGAGTGCAAGCGCCCTAACAATATGTGTAGGCCAGAAGAACAACGTCTCTCAGGCAGACGGTCAACTCAGCCTACTACTGCACCTTCTTGCAACACCACCTTCGTCTCGCATTAAGAAGGAAGCAACGGCACGTTCTGGCACGGTGTCCCATCATCCTGCTTGACAATGCAAGGTGTCACACTGTGAACACTGTGACGGTGCTCCTGCATAACTGGTAGTGGGAGGTACTGGAACATCCACCGTATTCATCGGTATGAGACCGTGTGATTACGACATTTTTGCCAAAATGAAGGAACCACTGGGCGGGAAGCACTACGACAAGCGCGAAGCCATCATACGTGCTATAGGGCGGTCACTGCGGGACATCGACAGAGATGGACGAGCTGACGGTGTACGACTCCTTTCATACGTGTGGCAGAAGATCGTAGAGATGGGGGGCGATTACATTGAAGGAATGTAACACATGCTTCTCTGCCAATACAGTCATGTACCAATTATACCAGTGTTGCCATTATTTTTTATCCAACCCTTGTATATCACATCGTCAAAATATCATGATTAGGGTCCAGGTCTTTATGTTATAACATATTTTTTTATGTGGCATCGAATCAAATACTGGGGTGAAATCTTTTCGTATCTGATAAAAATCAGCCAAAATTGACAAACTTGGTAAGGCATATTTTGATAAATTTTAACAATTTATTTTTTTTACACCATATTTCTTCCAATTTTTCTCATAATAAAACATATTTCTGTATAATTTCGTAATTGTCTTGCTTATAATTTTATTCATTTTATAATTTATTATTCGTATCTTTAGTGAAACGGGTAGTTTATATTATTGATGGCAGGATAATGAAATTATGGACAAACAAATTAAAAGCAGATGCCGTCTTTTGTTACCAACTAGAACAGAACAATAATTCCCCCCCTTTTTTTTATCATGCTGACAATTGTTATCCATGTGAACATTATTGAGGGGAAAATGTTCTGTAATTGTTGTGTGGAGTTCTCATTTTTTACCTTTTTTTTTTTGCTTCCAACAATCAGTCAAAAGTAAAAATAACATTCGGTACGTTACAGCCCCTGCACTATCAGCAATAGATACGGGAGTTTCAAGATAACTTGTCGTTTGAGCCACACACGTATCAATGTGTATACTCTGTCCCGGTTATTTCTGGAGCAGGCAAATGAAAACAAGTGTCTGTGCAAGAGAGGCGTGAGATGGCTCCACCACACAGTTTCCACAATGGTGTAAATCTGACATAATAGTAAATGAAACAGGATAATTACAGTTAATTACAGTGAACCTCATAATAGTACATGTGTGAATTACTCACTCGTGGCAAACTAATAATGCTTTCTAAAAATTCCTTAAAAAAATATTTTTAAAAACATCTAAAAACTGTTTACTTACGTATTGGCAAGTATATTGTTGTTTCAGCAACGTTTCTGGGTTCCTACAGCCCCCTTCTTCAGGCTTCACTTCCAATTCCAACAAGAACCAGATACCATCATGGGCGACTGTGCGGGATGTTTTTAACAGTTTTTGGTTTTGATATTTTAACGTCCTCGGAGATTCTTAACGGGAGTAATACCGTTTTTGTGAAACTTTTTACCAAGGCATGTTTTTTAAAATATTTCTATTTTCCAAATGTACCTTTTAACCCAATTTTTTTAAAAATAAGTGACGTGGCATGTAGGATAAACTAGTGCCAAGTAAAACCTGAAGAAGGGGGCTGTAGGAACCCCGAAACGTTGCTCAAAGAACAAAATACTCACCAATACGTAAGTAAACAGTTTTTAGATGTTTTTGAAAATAATTTTTTAAGAATTTTTTTAGAAAGCATTATTCAGTTTACAGTGAACCTCATGATATTTTCACTATTTTTCAACTACATTCTTCGGTTAGATGGATTCTGACTTCATTTAATACCCCACCTTGACCCTAGCCGATCTTTGAAAGTACTGTTGTGCATATTTTTGGCTTTACTGGGAATATTTCTACATTTTCTGACATATTTTTCAATTTTCATGACATTTTTTTAAAAAATATTTTATGACATAATTACATACATATTTTACAGTTTTACAGGACAAAGTCTCTGGCCCTAATCATGATGATATATCATCTAGTTGATTTTTTCAATATCACAAAATATCGTCTAGACAACATATCACCCAACGCTATTCCAAATCTTAAAATGTTGTTTGCAAAATGCCAGAAACCTTTTCATCATCATTTTCAGTGCAGCACATTATAAGTGGAAATAAAATCAAGAATTTAAATCAGGGTCATGGTGTGCATTTAAGCACTGTATATATCCTGTGTATAAATCTAGAGAGCATAATTTAACATATTCAAATGTTAATCAGTGTGGCCAACTTGTTTGGGCCTAGTATTCAATAATGCCAACAGATTTCATGGTAAGACGCATGTAAGCAATGAATGCGATACCAGTTATTGCTCTTCTTGCCAGCACCTCATTGTAGTATGTGACAGTAGTGTGCCATGTAAGCAACTAGAACAATGATTGCGCTCTGAGCATTTCATGCTGTGTTCAGTATTTGGATGATGTCTTCACCCTCAGGAATGTAATTTATCAACTCAAAATGACTGTAATTGTTCAATTGAAGACTTGTTGATGGTAATCTTTTTCTTTTGTAATGCTTTGTCATAGAAAATAATAAATATTTATTGATTTCTGTCATTAATATTTTGTGCTTATGAAGGGGTAGACAATGTTCCATATGGTGTTTTGGATTATTGTGATGGGTGCTGCATTCAAACTGAAGCATTTAAGAAATGCCTGTACACAATCATAGATTTGTAATTAGACAATCGGAACTTGGCCAGTAACACTAGTTTCTCCCAACCTAATGCATAATTGCCAGCTGGCTAATAATTTTTTTCACTTTTCTTTTGTGTTATTGTCTATAAAGAGCTAAATGTCACAAATTCCCTTGGGGGAGGAGCTTTAGGGTGGCATACAGTCTACAATAGACAATAGATTGGCATGTTCTTTTCTGTAAATTTCCATATGAATCACAAGGAATTATTGTAGACACCTAAGATATTAAATTTAATGCTGAAAATAGACGTAAACAACTATGGCATCAGTGGTAACAATGTCATCACTAGGGCTCTGATAGTTATGCACTAAAAAAATGCAAAATATGCATGTAAATATGCACTAAAAAAGTGTAAAAAAACCACTTTAAAAACCAGTATAATTTATAAATGCTGTATATTACAAACTATGAAAGATTACATGCCAGGCAATGAATATGCATTATTCTGAATGCTAATTCGCTACACAATTTTTTTTCAATTAATATGGTTCTGCATTAAAAGAAACCCAATACATTACAGATCAAGATCATGATTGCATTTGATAACAACATGATGTCTCAAATTTTAGAACTTGAAACTCCTGTTTTCAGCTAGAATAGTCTTATTATTCAGAAAACACACGTTCCACTTTGCAAGATACAAGTGGGCTGTATTTTAGGGCAACGAAGTCGGACACATCAAGTTCCAGATCATCCACACGTTGTCAATTTGTATGCAGAATTTTGCAAACTTTCACCATTGTTGCATACCCACTTTTCTTTTTCAATACTGCATCCAATTTCTGTACATACACAGGATCTTCAACCTGGGCAAGGGCCTCTTTAACGTCTTCTATAATTTTGATGCTTGTTTCAAGTTGTAACCCTTTGTTTTCTAATCGACAAATGGAATATTTCAGGCAAGAGAAATTAGCTCGGATGTAGGCAAGATCCTCACGAATTCCCTCTGTGGAAAGTATTCGCTGGGCCTCCCCAATTCACACTGCTTCCTGGGCATCAAGTCTATCAACAACCTGTTTCATCATTTCAAAATTGTCGGCGTAATATGCAGCAGCCTCAATCTACGTGCCCCATTTAGTAACCACAGGAGATGGTGGAAGTGGCATGTCAACCGCTACTTGCTGGAAAACTCTTACATGGCTAGGTGCTTTGAGAAACACCTTTTTCACATTTGAAATTAGTTCATTGACGTTATGAAAGTTTGCTCGAACTAATTCAGACACATGATGCAGCGCATGTGCAAGACATGTAACATGAATAAGTTTCGGATACAATATTTTAAGACCGGCCATTGCTTTACACATACATGGAGCAGCATTGGTACAAGCAACTAGCACTTGGTCGTAATATGACCCTACACTGTCTGGCCACAATAACTGTAGAGAATTATTAAAGAAAGCTGCTATTGTGTTATGGTTCACCTTTTCTGTCAACAAATAAGATTTTGACTTTTCTTCTTTGACTCCCAATACACCGAACACGAAATTTACAACACACCTTTGATTTACGTCAGTTGTTTCGTCAAGTGATGCCCAAATGTTATTTTGGCCCACTTTTTGCTTCATTGAACTTAAAGTTTCCTGATACAGTTCCGGAACATAGTTTTTCTAATGGTTGATTCATTGGGTACGTGATGATGCGTATACTTCTCTAGAAAACAATCAAGGTCTTTGTTTTGAAGCTTGTGGATGGGAATATTTGCTGAGATGAAAGCTTTACACAAATCTGCACTGAATTCAGACCGGGCTGGACCCGGGTGTGACAGTAAGTTCAAAAGTGTCTGTTGCTTAACTAATGTCCTGAGAGATTTCATTTTCACATGTGTTGCTGCACTTGAAATTTCCTTTCGCACGACACAGTACACTCGCAAACTTTGTAGCACAACACTTTTCAGTCTGTGCTGAAGTCCTTGTCCAGTTTCACGTATGACTCCAAGATGACACTCAAACATTTCTTTTCCTAGGCATTGTCTTCCTACACTAGAAAACGGCTTGTACAAAAATAGAAAACTTCTCGCATGGTACAGGTTTAATGGACGGAGAGAAGAGCTGTGTGAAAGCCACGACAATTGTAGCTAAACATATCGGGTTTCGCTCGCAGGAATTAATTAACCTACAAGCGATAAGAAACTTGCACACGGCGTTGCCAGCTTAGTCCATTGTTGAGGTAAGAATGACAGACATACTTGCCACATTTCATACAATCCAGGAAAAGGAAAGAAGAAAGACAGAGAAAAGATAAAGAAAAGAAGAGAAGCGAGAAGAAGAAAAATAAATAGAGTATATGCTCGGTGTTGGTTGTGGGTACAAAAATATGCACATCAACTTATTTTCATAGAAATATGCATTTTTAGTTAAAAATCCTTAAATATGCATTTGCATATGCAATATGCAAAATGCATAATTATCTGAGCCCTAGTCATCACCTTCTGTATATTGTTGTATCAGTATTCTCTTCACTCCTTCAGTATAACACATTTCTAACTACCGTCCATCCAGAGTAAGGATGGAGTGATGTAAACAAATGCAGTCAGATTGGAAAAATTCTATTGGTTATTTTCGATGGCAGCTGTTCTAAAGCATAAAAATAGAACACGTTTCACAAAAATTAACTAAGATTGTATTAGCGAATCAAGTCACCTGTTTTTGTTTACCTTTTCTTTGTTCATACAGTGGATGGAGAGTTGCACACAGCAGCGTAGTAGTTTAAATATTTCCAGATCAGGAGGGGAGATTCAAGAAAATTCTCATAAGCATATACGTAGCATGAACATTTGCAACCAGATGGGGAAATATCCCTTCTATCTCCCTCCCAAACAGGTACCACTACAACACAAGCACCAACATGGATTTACAAAGATAACGTATGAACAACTAATTAGCAAAGAATGCCACACTGCTGCTGTGATTGGCACCTGGATCTGTGACTCATTTGTTTTAGATGTCACTGGTTGGTGGGAAGCTGGTTTTCTTGATTTTTGCAATAACAATAGGTTTCCAGTTACTGGATGTCCTTGACCCAATTAAGCGATACAGGTTACTCTTCGCACAAAGAACAAAACAATTGCAATTAACGACTGCATGAAAATTAATCCCAACATATGCAAAAATATGTATATTAAGCTCAAATATGCACTTTAAAACTTTGCTAGAATATTCCCAATCATATAAATCGAAAAATCTGTTATTTTCTATAAAATCATGAGTTGGTTGTTTGAAGAAGTCAACCCCTTCTTTTTAAACTCATTTACAAATATACATTGAAACAGAGATGCTCTTGGCTCAGAGGGAGAATTTCCCTGTAAAAATATCATGCCACACTTTCCCCTTTCCTGTGATACTTTGACTTCAGAATTCCATACTGGTAACAATGGATTCACAATTCTCATAAGGTATTTTAAATGAATACTGGCTGGGGCCCCCCATTGGCGTAATGTCTTTGCCTTGTAATCAAGTGGTCCCATATTTTACCCAGTGGAGTTACATTGCACAGTGGTTCGGATCCCACTTTAAATTGCAGGTCCAGTCCCAATTAGCCTATCTGTGCATAAAGTGGACTTAAAAGAAATCAAGAAACAATCAAACACAAACACAGACTGGTTGTGTTCTCGCGTTACCTTGCCTCGCAAATTCATGAAAGAAGGTAGCAAATTTGCAAACTGCTACGATATCAGGTTTCCAAATTATGAAGCATCATCAACATCTAATCGAAATGAACAGCTCTATGTACATTTTCAAGAGCTTCAAAGTTCACACCCTGGTTTGTGACATCTCATAAAATTGTTAGTGTGGCTATCATTTGTGGTTTATATGAGAGTTTTGTTAATTTAAAGTTAAATTCATGTAACGTGGATAAAACAGTATCAGATGATAGATCCTCTTTTAGCAGATTTTCAAAGATAAGAAATAAAGTACTGAATCAATTTAAATATCGGATTTTTGCCGAATCTAAAAATGACAATTCAGCCTGGTAATCATGTCATCCCTAATTTCCCAACATTCATCCCTCACTTCAATTGAATGGTTTTAAGATGCATTAAAGACAATTTACGTGATTTTGTTCCCATCGCAGTGGATGCTTCAAAGGACAGAGGCACGTCATCTCCATTTATTTATTCTAGGCTACTTCATATTTTCTACCACCTTCTGCATTCTTCTTACAATCCAACACCTGCAGATAAGAAATGATAACATGTAGATCACTCTAGCAGAGACTGTTTTTGATACAGAAAGATCATTATACAGTATACCAGGTATAGGATATTAGTGATTTGTTAATATTTGACTTGATTGGTTTCAAATTGTTACAAAAGATGAAGAATATGCACTTAATATATCAGTTTTAGTCATAGGGGTTAAAAAAATCCTATTGTCTGCAAGCGAAGGCTTTCCTGATGACAAAGTTGTAATTAAGGCTATTACTAAAGGCAATTTTGTGGTAATTTTTCATAACAGATGGCAGCACCGTTTGCCATGGCAACTGAGGGCAATGTTCCCAGATCTCTACGTAATCAAGGTAGATACATACAGGTTGGTTGATTAGGGTACTCCTTGATGGGATATGACGTCACGTTGGTTAGCGGATGTTGAGCAACATGAGCAATCATTAGATTTTAGTTGTATGTTCTTATTGGAAAGAAATACACCAATTTATCAGCAATGGAAGATTGTAATAGTCGTAATAGTAATATAAAATCCTTTGTATTGTATTATGTATTCTTTTAACATTTCGAAAGCAGAAGAGAACATACAAAGATAACTGTAGTTAATTCAAACACGAAATGCATAAAGTAAGAATCCTTGCATTCTTCAAAATATTCATATATTCATGCATAGTAGTGGCATCAGTAATACGCACTGAACCTGATACACGTAGAATGGCCAAGTTTCCTGCCTTTTTAGTTCACCACCAATGCCATTGATTACCTTCGCCACCCTTACCATGATTGGTGGCCAAAAATGCTTTAAGTGAAACAGATCTTTCAAGGTGCTTTAAATAGAACATATCACATAAAAATATCATGTTTTCAAACAATTACTTTTGTTTAAATTGGCATCAAGCACCATTTGAAAATACTTTGATGGATTGTATCTTTGGCTGTTTGTTTCATTTCCATCAGCAGCAATTTCAGAAATCGAACAACAGCATATTTGTCATGGGATATTTCATCTTAAATGGTCGCAAGGGGGTATGTCCCTGTGGCAGTCCAGATGCATGCTGTGAAGAATGTCACCTGTGAACGACCATCATAGTCAGCAGATTGTCTCTCGTCTTGGCTAATTACGGAATTCTTTTTTGCAGAGTCTATCTGCAAAATACCTCTCATCATCATCATCATAGCTTTCTTTTGCTATTTGAAATGCTATCAGCAGCTCTCTAGGAATGAAATTCTTCTGGTCAGTTCATCTTCATCTTGCTTTCAAAATACTCCGAAAATTAGCTCGAAGTTGTCCCAAGTGTGTGTGAACGCACCCGGCCATCGTGCCTTCCAAATCATTTCTAGCCAAATTCCTCTGCTTCCCCGTACCCTATTCTCCAGATCTAGACCTAGCAGACTTCTACCTATTTCCAAAATTGAAATTGAAGGTTTGAGTCAATTAAAGAGATCCAGACAAATACGGAGACTTGTCTTAACACCCTCAAGAAGGGGGACTTCCAGGAATGCTTCCAAAAGTGTTAACACCGTTGGAGTCATTGTGTTTTTTCCAGTCTAACCAATTATTTATTTATTTATTTTATTTATAAGCAATCCCATAACAGAGCAATGCTCCAATTACAATGGGATATTACAACAATACTCACATTATGCAACACAAAAAAAGAAAAAAGAAAATAAAAAGATAAAAAATACAATACAAATACAATACAATATACCCACCGACAAACATAATACAACTAATACAACAAAATAAAAATTATAAAATTAGAATAATACTATAGTACCAATATACGTGAAGCTGAAGCTTCAGACTTCAAACAGTATAACGAAACTCCATATTAAAACCCGCACTAAGCAAAAGAGATAAACACCCAACTCTCATTTTCATATTTTTCAGATTATCGAACATATAAACATAAACATAAAATATAATATACAAATCCATAACGTTAAGTGCAATTCAATACATACAATACACAACATAAAAATAAGAAAATTAAATACCATTTATCGTTACATCTTAACTTTGTCTTGAATAGTAGCCCTTTATTACTGATATGTACTTTGCGTAAGGGAATGCAAAATCTACATCAATTTTATCCTTAACAATATTATTATGTAGTCTACACATACTAATGACCACAGAATTCTGATGGACCAAATTTTTGGAAAAAGTGCATATAAACGGTTGACGCAATCTTAATGATTGAGGTTTAGTACAGAAGTTTAATCTTTGCAAAACTTCTTCTGTTTCGGTTAGACCATTAACAACTTTATATAATAAAATATGCTTTGCAATATCAGATCTAGTTTTCAAAGAGGAAAATTCAAACTCAGTTAGTAGCATATTATAAGGTATTCTTAACACATAAGACGATTTTTTGTATTTTTTAAAGAACAGATATCTTAAAAATTTATTCTGGATTCGTTCCAGTTTATCAATATATAATTGGAAGTAAGGACTCCAGATTACATTAGCGTATTCCAATTTACTCCTCACCAGAGCATTATACACAACTGTTAAGGCTTTACTACACTGCATTTCCTTTGTGTTTCTAAATATAAATCCCAGAGTTTTGAAACCATTAACTACTAGTTTATCAACATGGTTCTTGTAAGTTAGTTTAGAATCCAGAATTGTTCCTAAATCTTTAATTATATTGACTCTCTGAAGACCCACATTACCAATAGTATAATTAAATAAAAATGGAGATGAAATTCTTGTAAATGTTATGGAAAAGCATTTAGCAACATTAAAATAGAGCTTATTTCTTATACACCATTGATGGCATTCACTCAAATCGGACTGTAATTCTGTAAGATCCTTAAATTTTACAATATTCTTGTAGAGTTTTAAATCATCTGCGTATAAGAGACACTTTGAGTAATTAACAACAGAAGGTAAGTCATTAATATATAATAAGAACAATAAGGGACCAAGATTGGATCCCTGTGGAACACCCGAATGACTAATATATGTACTCGATGAACAAGCATTATAAAGAACATACTGCTCTCTATTCAATATGTAAGACTGAAATAAAGCAACTAAATCATCCGAGAAACCGAACTGTACCAATTTTTGTAAAAGGATGCGGTGATTTAGCTTATCAAACGCTTTTGCAAAGTCAGCGTAAATTACATCTACTGCTTGATTTTGATTAACTGCCTCAGCGATATATTGATTAAAGGTAACGAGATTAGTTACAGTAGATCTTCTCGGTATAAATCCATGTTGACAAGAAGATAAATAGGGTTTAACATGGAAAAATATTTTATTGTAGAGTATTTGTTCGAATATTTTAGCAGGTACAGATATTAATGAAATCGGTCTATAATTTGTGATGTCACTAGGGTTACAAGATTTTAATATGGGACAAACTTTACTTATCTTCCATAAAGTAGGAAACTTACCCGAATTTAAAATCAGATTATAAATTTTACATAAAGGATAACATAACCACTCACCACAACCTTTAAATACATACGAGGGTATTCCATCTGGCCCACAAGATTTGCTTGATTTTAATTTCCGAATAGACTGTTTACATTCATCCTCCTTGATCTCCATTACAACTAAACAGTGACTCACATCCATGGTTAAATTACCAATATCCAACAGCTCTGTATCCTCTTTTTCATAGACACTACTAAAATATTCAGCAAATGAGTCTGCGATAGACTGATTAGAATCAAGAACCGTACCTTTATATGTCATTGTATTCACTCGAGTATTCCCTTTCTTCTTATTGTTAATAAAATCCCAAAAGCACTTTGGATTAGTTTTAATAGCTTCTTCGGAGTTACTAATATATGCTCTATATGCAGCATTAATCAGCTTCTTTGATTCTTTACGAAGCTCCTTAAATCTTAATAGATTAATAGCTGAATGTTTTTTTATCTTCCTATAATTTTCCTTTGACTTTAACACATTTATAATTTCTTGAGTGAACCAGCATGGATAAGACCGTTTCTTATGTTTCTTTTTAGGTACTCGTCTCGTGATGACTTCATTTAATATTTTGTAAAAATACGATACAGCTTTATCTGGATCATCAAAGTTACCTAATGCATCCCAGTTCACTTCCTTAATGTCTTTATACATATTATAAAAGTCCGCCTTCCGAAAATTAAGAATGTTAGTAGTTCTGTTTTTAAAATTACTTTTTGCATTAGAAGTGTTGACATGTAATTCTAACGGTGGATGATGTCTATCAATCTTCACGAGAGGATCCGTACACATTCGAACTTCCGGTAAATTATCTACGTTCGTTAATACTAGATCAAGCGTTATATTATTGACATTTTTAATATTATTTATGCTAACAAGACCAGTCAGGGACACAAAATTATGCAATTCCATTTCAATTTGATTCCCTTGTGTCAAATCATGAGTCGACTCAATAATAGACGGAATATTAAAGTCTCCAATTATTATAATTTTACAGCTACATATATTAAACATATCTTCTACAAATGCATAAAATGTTTGATAAGCTATAACATTTGACTTTGGCGGGAAGTATACACAAATTACAATTAAAGAGTAAATTTCAAGCCCAATCTTAATGCATACAATCTCAACATTTTCAATATTAACATCTATGTTTCTTACATAATAATTACTTTTTACAGCTATTAAAGCACCTCCACCCCTTTTATCCATTCTATCCTGACGAAAAATTACATACCTATTATCGCTAAATTCAGAGTCCGTTACATTAGCCGTAAGCCAAGTTTCAGTTATGGCAATTATGTCATAATTGTTCGCTAACACACTCAGATACATATCCGTTAGTTTAGTATTTAAGCCACAAACATTTTGATAATAAAATGACAAATTTGTATGCCTAGCCATTCTAAACAAGAGCACGAACATCATGCACTGACTTAAGTATATGTACCCGAGAGTCATTAGCTGCTTTTCTAAGTTTTATATTGCCTGCCCAGTCAATCCAAAGAAAAGCATAATTTATTTCATGTTTAAGTTTTCTAGCCTCATTGAATACACTCCTCCTTAGCGGTGTTAAATTACAATTAATATATACAGGCCCCCCCTGATTCAGACCGAGGTCCCTACAGTGTAACGTCCTTTTTACTTTACGTCTACGAAGAACTTCATCTCTGACGTCCCTCTTTACAAATTTAATTATTATACCAGGTACATTTTGATTTGATGATTTCAATCTATGACAACAATCTGGAGGGGGACTACTTTGAAGTGGATTCATCACAATAACCTGTAAGT
Source organism: Lepisma saccharinum (assembly GCF_977018435.1). Taxonomy (NCBI): domain Eukaryota; kingdom Metazoa; phylum Arthropoda; class Insecta; order Zygentoma; family Lepismatidae; genus Lepisma; species Lepisma saccharinum. The sequence goes on along the minus strand of NC_139239.1, from coordinate 14,833,660 downwards.
AGTGCCATTCGGAATTTACAAGCGCCGTCTAAGAACTTTTTAATCACACCTCGTATCACTGCTATATACTACATTTAATTCGTTCACTTCGATCTACGAGGGGCGTATCATAAAGAATTACACTTTATTGTATTCGATACATACAGACATAGATACATTTAATCGGCTATATGCACTTTCTCAACATAGTTCCCCTGGAGCTGTAGACACTTACGCCAGCGGTGTGGAAGTCGTTCGAGACCATTTTGAAACCAGTTCTTTGGAGTTGTGTGCACCCATCGCTGGACAGCCTCATGGAGTTCCTCACAATTGTTGAAATGGTGACCACGCAGGGGCTTCTTCATGGCGCCAAACAAGTGAAAATCGGACGGTGCCAAATCGGGAGAGTGTGCTGGATGTGGTAACACCTTGAAACCAAGTCGGTCAATAGCAGCTGTTGTTTCACGACTGGTGTGCGGCCGGGCATTGTCATGTTGGAGAAGCACACCTTTGCCCCATTTGCCTTGCCTCTTCTTTTGAATTGCACGACGCAACCGCGTCAGTGTTGCCACGTAGACTGCACTGTTAACGGTGGTTCCCCTCGGTAGCCAATCAATGAGGATGATGCCATCACTATCCCAAAACACAGTGGCCATTTGTTTCCCAGCCGTGGGCGCTGTTTTGAATTTCTTGGGTGGGGCTACCCTTATGTTTCCACTGCATGGATTGGGATTTGGTTTCCGGTTCGTGGTAATGCAGCCACACTTCATCACCTGTCACAAGCTTCCCCATGAAATCAGCTGGATTCTGGAAATGTCTACGCGTTGTTGTTTGTGGCATGCGTTAAGACATTTCGGTACCCACCGAGCTGACTTCACCCATTTTCAAGTCACTGTGCACAATGCGTTGCAGGGTTCGTCTGCTTAATCCCGTAATCCTCTCCAGTTCCGTAAACGTCACACGCCTGTTCTCCAGTATGACATTTTCCACACGCGCGATGTTTGCGTCTGTTTTCACACTCACATGTCGCCCTGGACTCTTTCCCTTCTCCGTCGACGGTTGACCGTTTTTCCAGCCAGTTACCCAATTATACACCGTTTTCCGAGACACTGCATACTCGCCACACGCAGCCACTAACCGTCTATGGATACGTGCCGTTGTTTCCCCTTCCTTCCACAAAAACCAACTCGTCCATCGTTGACCACGTTCATCTTGTTCCATGTTGTCCGCAACAGCACTTGTGACGTTGTGCTTCGACGGCTGCACAGGCCACAGACTACGCACTGTCACACTGTGCTGCCACCTGGCGGTAGACAAGGTACCTATGCGCCCATCCTGCGCAGTGCGTGGAATTACGCCATTTCATTTTGCATTAAAACAATAAAGTGTATTTCTTTATGATACGCCCCTCGTATTGTTGGGGCCACAGTGAACTGTTAAATACGAATTTTTGTGTAAAAATTCTATTTTCTTCATTAGTATTTCTTCATTACTGGGAGGTAATATACACGAATTTCATCTACACTAAGTCCCCTGCCATGCTGAAGACAAAAAGCATGGATTTCATCTCTCTATAACAATTAATTTTCTTGCTGTGTTCTTCTAATGGCAAGTTTGTAAGATGCACACTTGATATGTGCCCATCCTGAAAGACTAACACACAGGAGACAAAGGAGTGGCCTCTAGGTTACCAACGTTTCGTCATGAATTTAAGGGAGATTTCCAAGTCTTGGCATTGAACTTTCAGGAGCGGATTTAGTCACAACAAATTTTGCACATTTTAGCAGTGTGGCATCACTACAGATTATGTATAATAATATTCTTGTTTGAGCTTAATTGAACTTCAACTCAATGAAATAAACACGAATTAAAGCTAACTTACCTGATATTCAACTGCAGACGATGCATCAGAGGACATGGGTGCAACTTCTTCCTTCGTTGATTCCAGGATCACTCTTCAGCTTCCTCCATGATTCCAACCCAAAAATTATTTTCTATACAAATCCTGTAACTTTAGAAAAAACAATGGACCGATATGAAAATTTCAACAATATTTATACCGGTAACTAGGGCCCGGATAGTTATGCACAGCCCTGGCCCAAAACCATGGTAACGGTTGAAGTTTTTGCTTGCGATGACGTGTGACCGGCCAAGTGAATCCATCACTTCAATGTAAAGTCACGTGAAATGACAAAACGACAGTGTTGCAGTATGCAGATATTAAACACCAGAACAAGAACAATGTCTAGATGAGGATGTGTACTACAGGCTGTGGAAAAGGAGATGTGATAGCCACTAACGCCGTCAAACGGTTGGGCGGGAACTTTACGTCACATACCATGAAGAAGTAATAGGATCTGAGCTGATTATGTCCTTTGCGATTAGTCACTTCATTAAATGATTTACTAAATCTCATCAATTTACATTGTCGAGTTCATTATTTGTGTTATTTTTGGTTTAGGTTCAACATCTTCTCCGAAGAGAAAATTATGCTCATTTCTTTGTTTTCCTTGATCCTGTACATCCAGGGCCAAGGAAGTCAGTAATAAGGTGTGTTACGTATATACAGTGTACACCATGGCCGGCGCTAGTAATTTTGCCGCCCTGGGAGGTAGCGGCAGATGCCGCTCCCTCTCGAAACCCCCATTACGTAGCAACGGTAAATTGAAAATTAATATATTCCTAAATAAAACATCAAACTATAAAATAAATAATTTTATTATACTATTAACCAAAAAAGGATATCTCGCTCGACCACAGTTAAACACTAATTTTATATTAGACTTATTATTATACTTTATGAAAACTCTCTCTTTCTTTTAAATGTATCTTAAATGTAACAAGTATTAGGAAAGAAATGAAGGCTTGACTTCATATGTTTAACGTTGTAGGTCTGTGATACATGATTGGATTTTTAAAATGTGGGTGATCTAAGGTCTTAATTCTTTCCTGCGTTTTCCCCGCATAAAGCGGCTCTGGGGTTCACCCAGCCTCAAATGAATGGGTGTACCATGGGGGAAACCCTGGGAGGTAAAGGCGGCCGGAGAGTGGTGCTGATCACATCATCTCTAAAATGGCTAAGATCGAGAATGTGTGTGGGCCTACTCCCACATCCCCTAAACGTGCCTTCATGACATGGTGCTATGTGCACAGGGAACTTTACCTTTGCATTTAATATTCTTCTCCGTATAAAGCTATCTTGCATAAAATAGAAACAAGGGTGTTTTAGACATGATTGATAGGAGATAGTATTTTTATTAGCCTTAATTTCCAAGAAGAACTTTGTTCGCCACTTGCCACGTTTACCGACAAAGTTAATAAATCCGAAGTGCTACACTCACATTAGGTGCAAAATCATGACTCTTTATCAGTTTAAGGTCTCCTTTCGTGTAATTGTTTTCTTATAGCCAAAAACGCTTTTCGTTCATCTTTTAATTCACTAGCTTTCATGTGTTAACATTCCTGGAGTTTTCTACAATTTTCAAATAAAGATAAGATTGCATGTCTTTAAGCTTACTAATATCATAAAAGAAATGGAAAATTCACTATGATGTTTAAGCTGCTCAAATCTTTCTCTTAGAGCTAAAATAATCGTCTACGGCCTGGTAATAAATATCAACTTTGTACCGCTTTAGTGGCTCTTCAACAGTTTCATCATACTGAAACTGCTTCTCCTTTCGATTTCGGCCCTGTACAGCGTTGCCTATCTTTGGATCATCTATATCTAAATTCGATGCCAATTCTTTCTCATCAACCTGGACTCAAAGGTCGCCCCCCCCCCCCGACGCCTCCGCGAGTGGAGGGAGGGAAGTCCTACCAGGCTGCCAAGTGGCGTCTAAGAAACTTTGAAATTTTCATCACTCCTGCTTTTTTCAAAACGCCGATATGCTTGCAAGAAATCATCAAACACATCGTAGATTAATATTTTGAAGGCATTTGCTCATTACATTACGTGGAATAAGAAGTCATACGTACCATATAACTAGTGAGCAAAGAAATGTAAAGCCACACAACTAGTTTGCAATACACCGAGCCTCATGTGCGACCATTTGGACAGTTTTATTGTCGCCAATTATTTGAAGCAGCGCATCATAGACCTCTCCCAATTGACATCTCAACAAAGTTAAGGCATATAGTGCTGATTAAACAATATAAAAAAATCAAGACAGCGTTTGTAATTCTTCTCCTTCGTGACCCTCACCGCCGGATATGTGGCAGTCTTGGTCAAGAAGGTGTACAACACTGGGAATTTTGGAGGAGTACCATAGAATTGAATTCGTAGTACTAGCTGTGGTCATACAGATATCGCAATACTATACTTCACTTCACTGACCTGTAACACTGATCACAAACTTGCATATACACACAAATTTTAAAATTAAATACCAATCTGGCGGGCAAAACTATATAGTATCCACACTGTACGAGGGGGTGGGGAGACGATAACAGGAAGTGTATGATACAGGAAATGGTATCTTGGCTCTGTGTAGTCTGTTAAAAAAGGGCGTGTCTGTGTTTGTTCCTTAACGTGCAATGGAAGAATAGATAATTTGGCGTTTGTTTGATTACTCTGCAATCACATGCAGAAGATTCATAACGTGATGTTCTTTTGATTGTATGAAAAAAATATTGGTGACATTTTGAAGGATTCTATAGAGCAGAAGTTTAAAATGTATTATACAAATTAGTAATAGTATTTTAAATATTTGTGGCAACGTCTTCAATTCACTGAAGTATTCTTAAAAATGTATACTACTATGTAAGACCATTACAGACACATTAACATTTATTTCATAGAACGTATAAGCGACATTAAAAAATACAATACTTCTGCAACTCAATTCTGCTTTATGGCCAAGTTACAAAGCAAAAATTAAACCATTAAGCTAAACTCCTACAGCTGATCAAAATCTAATTACGGCTTTGCAGTAACGCAACTTAGCTTTGAACAAAACTTCGTGTATATTTTGTGCTTATAAAATACCGACACGAAAGTTGTCGTATTAATCATTTTACACATCGGTAAGAAGCCACACTTGGTTTCTACTGCAGAAATTAAAGACTACACATCGAAAGGTGGAAAAAATCTGCCCTTGCATGTTGACCTGAGACTGCAGTGGCGTGCCCAGGATTTTCGAAAGGGAGGGGTTACGTACAGTCATGGAAAAAAGTTCTTCCCCATAAGGCTTTAATAGGAGCAAGTAATGCAGGAGGGTAGGCAACACATATTGCACCCTTCGATGATCGGGTGATTTTGCCTGTCTTAACACCGAGAAATGTGTTCCACGCGAAGGTCAACATGACAGGAAAGCAAAGAGGGTCACGTGGCTATTGGTTACATGGAGTGTTGTGCTTCTCCACGTCCCCAGTTCTTGATCCACATTGCAGAAAAAGTAGAGCTGCATGCAATATATGAAAATAGGTTGTTTTCAACTACACGCTTAATTATGATTTTCCCAATTCTAAATCTATCAGACGTGTCTCCCGATTTCGTCGGGACAGTCTTTTACTTTGAATTCCTGTTTGTCATAGGCGTAACTTGACGGGAGCAGAAAGGGCATTTGTAACCCCCCAAAAAATCAGGTTTCTTAAAGCTGCTAAAACAGGAATTAAATACTATGATTTGACGCGTCCAAAAAAAGTTTTATATTGAAAGATTTTTCCCAAATACGTAGATAGCAATTTAATACTTTGAAAGTGTCTCAGATTTGTTTATTGTCACAACTTAGTGTGGCACAGGTCTATTACAAAAGTGGAATTTCGTAACAGAAATATGAACCCACTCCTTTTATTTCGTAGCCGATTTCATCTTGAAACTGAAATTAAGAATATTAGTTAACAATGTCATTGGTAAACAATAAAAAAATGTGTTAGACCCAATTCTTTAATACCTTATCATAATCTTTATCGCAAGTTTAAATTTTGTTGTAAGTCCACTTTATGCAAAAAAAAAAAAAAAAAAGGTAAAGTTCTCACCTGTGCTTCGCGCTACGCCATGAAGGCGTATAGGGGGTGTGGGGGTAACGCCCCACACTTTCTTGATTCGTTCGTGAGTGGGGGTGATGTGATCAGCATCACGCCGCCCCACACTTTCTTGATTCGTTCGTGAGTGGGGGTGATGTGATCAGCATCACGCCCCTGACTGCCTTTACCCCCAGGGTTTCCCCCAGGTACCCATGTCATTCGACGCTGGGTGTGCGCTGGGGCCGCTTCCAACGTTAGAAAAGTTCCCGGGCTTGAACCGGCCGGGAATCGAACCCGGGGACTATAGCATGGTAGTCAGATGCGTTACCGACTGAGTCACCGGCACAGATAGACTAATCTGAAGTGCATACAGTGTAAAGTGGGATCCGAACCACTATGTGCGATCACCTGGTATCGTACCCCAGACCCTTTGATTACAAGGTCTTACCACTACGACATCAGTGAGGCGCACACAATCTTTGTATTTCGACCTTTTTAAACCTATATGTATCATATAAGAGGTTGTTTAACGTTGCTATGCCTCTATGGATTATATTTAGCCAGTATTCGAGCACATAGCATCAGGTTTCATAGAATATAAGCTTATCTTCAATGTTTATGGTTTCCTGTCTGCAGTAGAAAAACTGGCAGGTTCCCATAGCTTTTCTTTCAATAGTCTTCCAATGGTTGCATATTCACTCACTCAAATTTGATTCATTCGTTTCGAACACAATCCCCGATGGCGCAGTGGGATCGTGGGCGCCTTGTAATTAAGGGATCCCGGGTTCGATACTCGGTGGAGGAACATAGTGGTTCGGATCCCCCTTTAAACTATAGGTCCATTCACGATTAGCCTAACAGGACATAAAGTGGACTTAAGACACCAAATCAAGCAACCAACACAATCCCGTTATTGTCCATATTATCGAATCCAGAATCTTCGTCGCGAATAACATAAGCAGGAAGACAATGTGAAATAACCGAACAGAAACAGAACCTAAAACCTACATCGGATAGATTGAATTAAGTCGACGATACAGCACGGGTTCTGAAATGAAAAATAATACGAAAGTTGAAGGACCTCTATACGCACCCACTTTTCCTCCACTCAATGGGGAAGATAGCCTTCTAGCTGAGAAGCCTTTACGTAGGAGTGCCCTGAGGGAACTTCAAGGCCACGACGATAAAGTGTTCTACGTGCAATGACGGGACCAAAACATACGTCAGATAGCTGTGTTCCTCCTTATTTCGTACGCCATTGATAACAGGAACACGTGACCTCGTCTTTGGTAGAGCAGACGCCTGCTTGCTTGCCACCACCCTTTGGTTCGGTGACCTTCGCCCGTAGTCAGCAAGAGCGAATGACTCACCAGATACTTGTTGTCTGTGAGGCTACACGAGAATAGATATTTCGTTAGTGGCTGTAAGTATTGTTTCATCTGCAGTTATATCAGTTAACATTTCAATAGTTTCCTTCCTAATGGTTACGTTAGTAATAAACATGTAAATTAGTTCTCGAGAGTGAACGTTTTATCTATTTGAACGGGGGATTTTTATACAGCCTGCATGTATTATTTTTTCCTGAAACAAGAAGAAATTCGAAGACGCAAAAAGAGTTGTATAAGAGTAGTTAACAAAAGGAAAAAAGAAGAAGAAAACGAAAATGTAAATCCTGAAATAAATTATGGTAGAGATCGAGTGAATAACATTTTGTCATGGGGCCTCCTCGATGCCGTAGTGATAACGTCGTCGCCTTGTAATCAGGGGATCCCGGGTTTGATACACGGTGGATGCACATAGTGGTTAGTATCCCACTTTAAACTGAAGGTCGAGTCCAGATTAGCATATCTGCGAACCAAACCAAAACTAAGAATGAAATTGTCACAGTGTAAGAAAATTTCATGTTCAACCAGATACGAAACAAAAGGGAATAATATATTGCAGGTTGGAGTTCACGTCTGTAGCATCTAACCAGCACAATTATGAATCGCAACATATCGTATCAGATCCATTTTTATTATACATGTATGATAATATAAGAGAAGTAGAGGAAAGAGAAAACCAAGCGAAACACGGACGCCTTCTCCAGAATTTCAAATTTCGTTACATAAGGTTCTGGGTTGGAGTCCCGAACATGCATGATTTTCTTGTTCTTGCCCTTTTATCTGCTTCATTTCATCATAATTCATCGTTATGGTTCACCTGCAGGGGAAGAATAATGACAATAATTGCCAATACAAAGCCAATGACAAACAGAACAACTCGATTACGGAGGTGCCAAGAAGATACGAGACTTGATAGTGTCTCCGTCTCTCGGTTTATCGAATTGAAAATTGCTCTCCCGTTCTCGGTCTCGATTAGTTAAATAAAGAAATCGAAAATGTATGTGAATGAATATACATATACTTTATATATTCCGGTTTTGTAGGAGATTTCGTGAGAGATGAAATAAGTACTCTTCCATCGTATTTATTAGGGTCTCCCCGATGGCGCAGTGGTAGCGTCGTCGACTGGTAATCAAGGGGTCCCGGGTTCGATACCTGGTGGAGGCACAAGTGGTTCGGATCCCACTTGAAACTGTAGGTCCAGTCCCGATTAGCCTTACTGTGCATAAAGTGGACTTAAAAAACACCAAATCAACAACCATCGTATTTATTTTTATAATTTTTATTTCCTGTTCGATGATCGCGACGATAAGGACGAGTGACCATTACATGAAATGGATGACGAAATAGTCAAACACCGCCGACAAGGACGGACGGTACTCAAAACCCAGAAACTTTGGCGACGATATCGAATGTCAATCACTTAATGAGCTTGACCACCGAACCTGCTTAATGTTGTTTCTGTCAGGTAATTCGTAATAATATCACACATTCACTATCATTTGCTTCATAATTTATCTTATTGTTGTGATTAACCTGAATTCAAAGAATTAGTTGAAAGGCAAAAATGCAAGATTGATTGTCTCTGATGTTACTTCGTGCCGAATAATATGACGTGGTATTATGATATGAATGTATTAATCATATAATATGCCTATTCATTCCATTGATTGATCCCAATTGAGCACACAAAATATGCTATAATGTCCACTCCATGGAGGAGTGGTTAGCACAGCGCGCTACGATGCCATGGGTTCCTGGTTAGAATCTCGACTTGGGCGTGGGTGTCCTTGGTAAGTGTCCCTTCATCAATTTCATCATAGCATCACTCATCTTCATCGTCGCTATTTGCCAAAAGTGAAAGAATAGCAAATCTAAATAACAAACATCCAATCAAATCGGACATCTCTACCGATTTAATTCTATACGGTACCGAATTCCCACTTTATTACTGCATCTTAAGTCATTTTACAGCATCTCAATTGTTTTCCGATTCGAAAACATTTAGAATGTTGTTTTGTGCAGTTGATTGTGCATTGTTTCGTTGTTTGGATTGTTTAATTAACGTCACATTAATTAGCTCTAGACCAATCGTGCCAGGGGGAAGCAAGAGCACAAAGGAAGCGAAAAAGACAAGGAAGAGACCACAGCTTTCTTTAAAGATAGCATCCCGTGAATACAACTCAAGTGACTGCAGAATATTATGAATAAAATTTATTTCGCTTTTTCCTTTTATTTCTGTTTCAGTTATTTTACTTCGCTTTTCTTCTACCACTCGCGTTAATCGTCTCGGTGAGGAAGAATTATAAACTCGTGAAATGGACGATGGTACAAAAAAATATATGCCTCTCCCACGGTTCGAAACTGTCAGTACAAAATATTGTCTTATTTTTAAAATTTACGGTCAAATATGGTTTGTCACGTAGCAATTTTCGCTTATCTCTTTCTCAAGGGGTTCCATTGCCTCTCTGATGTCGTAGTGGTAACGTCTTCGCCATGCAATGAAAGGCTTCCGAATTCAATACCAAATAGAGAGACATTTGGTTCGGATCCCATTTTAATCTGTAGGTCCAGTGCATGAACTGGACTTAAACAATTAACGTGTGGCATGTGGTCTGTGATGAGAACCATCATTTCAGCGAACCTTCTTGACAATGACTCTAATATCACTTGAAAGAATGGTATTTCCTTACGAGTAGCTCTTGTCAAGAAACCAGTTCCTGAAATTTTCTTCTGGTGGCATCGTAGCACCCAGCTGTTTGTTGTGGCTGGGGCACGAGTCATGTGACTCATGCTATCAAAGCTCAATCCTTCCCGAGAACTCAGAATCACCAGGCAAACTTAAGCGAATATTTTGTTATTTGGGTTGCATAAACAACATGCTTTAAGACGTTACGAAATTCTACGTCCAGTGGCCCAGGTATTTTTTTCTAAGATTGTACACTATTTTTGGTAGTCATCCCTCATTTTGCCATCTTTTCCTACATTTGACGTTCTTTCTTTTTAGGAATACTGGGCCAACGGGAAGGGTTATAACCCCCACCAACTCCCCCTTGGGCACGCCACTGCCTGTGAGAATGAAATATTACTTTATGCCAAGTTTGCGTGAAAGCAAAGTTGAACAGTATTACGTTTCATGTTAAGCAGACTTTGATATATTCGCGGAAACATGTTGTGCACTGAAGAAAAAAATACAAGTGCATAGCCTAGTGTAAATATAGCGTACATAAATGCTCATTTGAACTTTTCTTTTCTGGTATACACAGTACATTATGTTCAACGTACTTGGAAGATGTATCTTGTAATAAATAATAATAACAAGTGGTGTGCGGTATGTAGAAAAGTCGGGACCGGGATCCGAAAGAAAAATTCCGTCCCGATCCCGACTTCAGCAAATAACTTCCCTACTTTTCTTGATCCCGAGCAGTCGGGAAATACCGAATGGTCATTACAAAACGGTATTAATTCTTTTCTTTTCTACATTGCAAGTGCCTGGAACTTATCGGAAATTGTTAGTTTTCATTCCAGAAATACAAAGACAATCACTTAAGGTGAAAATGACGTGTAGAATTTGAAATTTCCAGAGCGTCGGAAAATTTCCCGACTAGTCGAGAAATTGCGAATATTTCCCGACTAGTCGAGAAATTGCGAATATTTCCCGTCCCGAATGACGGGATTTAAAAAAAAATCCGTTCCGATCAATAATATTCTGTCCCGCATAACAATAAGTACCTATCGATATTTATTTTCAATTTGTCTAAAGCCACAAAATGTAAATGGGTGGAAATGCTCATTTGTGTACTCGATTTCGTGTGTTCAATTTCTGGTATGGTTTTCCTATCTGCATAGTGCAACACTAGCGCATAGATTTGGAATTCATTTCATTGATAAATTCACTTCTTACCGTCGTTTCGTCATCACGAGTAAACAACGGATTGGCCCAACCTATACTTCTAATAACCTTGAGTTATGCACTTAAAATACGGCATGCAAATATGCACTAAAATGGTGCAAAATATGCAAAGAAATATGCACTCTAGGAAAATGCCTTCACTTTTTTTAAAAGTTTGTTTCAGCTAACACAAAAACCATACATCTAAAAACTAATAATTATTATTTTTTAGCTTAAACTTTTTAACTTGTAATATAAATAAAAAAAATTATAGTTCTGAATTCGCCCACACAAACTCTTGTTTACCTTACACTGCTGATTTTTAATGCAAAAATAATAGTCTACATTCCTTACGGATTAAGAATACACTTAATTACAACATATCTGAAATTTTCAACTTTGAAAGTCCTGTATGTTTTCAGCAAGAATACTTTTATATTCAGAAAATTCTTGTTCTGCTGTACAAGGTAAAATTGGACAATAGGCAACAACATCTGACACGCCAAGTTCTAGATCATCTACAGACTGTCCATTGCACTGTTGGAACTTCTCTCTCAAAAAGGGAAGTTATTGAGTGTTTCTCCGAGGATCTGGAAGATATCTTATCTACTTGTTCTGTAGAAGAAAGTGAAGAATAAACGGCAACGACGGAAGGAACTAGGAAGAATCACAATGCACCCTATGCCCAGATATTTTAGTAGGTGTTGTTGGCTCTAAAGTGTGCAAGACGTTTATAAATGTGATTCATATTTGCATTTGGATATGCAACATGCAAAATGCATAAATATCCGAGCCCTGCTTATAACCATCTGATACAAAAATTGCAAATGTTCAATGAAGCACGAAAGTGGTTCATTAACCACGTGACTACAATAGATTCTCTCTTATAAAAAGAAACTACTTATTTCGACATTTACTTTGCAAAATTGATGTGAATTATATATTTATATTTGTATATTGTCATGGGAAGGTGCATGGAGATTTGCCGCTCGTGCCTGATTGTGTAAGTGTACTTGAATTAAGGCTTGGTTTTTTTGCTTTGGCTCTTTGACAATTGATTGTCTTCTCGTTACAACAGTGGCGACGATTGGGTTCCAAAACCTGGGTGGCAAGGTGCCAAAACCAGAGGGAGAGGAGGCAAAGACGGTATATTTCCCTTTGTAGATAAGGTTTAACACAGTCCGAGAGAAAAAGTGGCGAAAAATAATAATTACTCTGGAAATCTCGAATTCTACATGTCATTTTTACCTTAAGTGATTGTTTTGGCATTTCTGAAATGAAAACTAACTATTTACGAGAAGTTCCACACACGCCTACAATGCAGGAGACGTTGAAAATTAACAACTTTTAAAAATGACCATTTTGAATTTCCCAACTGTACGGGATCCCGACGGGAATTGTTTTCCCGATCCCGTACCGACTTTTAGGGATCCCGCACACCCTATCAAGCGGACTCCCATGTTCTTTTCAAAGTTGAGGGCCTCACCGATGGCAAAGTCGCCTTGTAATCAACGGGCCCCGGCTTCGATGCGCAGTGGAGACACTTAGTGGTTCTGATCCCACTTGAAACAGTAGGTTCAGTCCCGATTAGCCTTACTGTGCATGAAGTGGCCCAACTCAACCAATGAATCATACGCAAAGTTGGTGGGTGGTGGGGTTTAATGAGACCTTTCCCAATAAGAGAAGGGTGATCTTACACAATATGTGAAAACAAGGACAATAAACAAGTGCAAATCTTTAGTAAAGTCCTAGATGCTGATGGGTTTTGTTCATTTGTTGATTTTCTTAAAAAAAAGGATCTAACAAGAAACATGATCTACAAACAGGAGAAAAAATGTTGTCAACAAAATTTGAAGGATTGAAGCATTTTTTTACAGAATCCACACGTTTCCATTACACATGGCAGCCCAAAATGCACACATTTCTTGTAATTACACACATATTGACAAAGCTGTCTTTCAGTAGGTGGTTTACCATCTGCTCTTCGAGCGTTCGTGCAACTTTTGAGAGACAACGTGTGCAGCAGTTCTATAATATGTACACGTGTGCGTTTTCTCATCAAGTAACACGAAAAATATTGCATCTGAAATTATAAAAAATAGATTTTAAATTTATATTTATTGAAATATACCATAACTTGTAGTGGAAAATAAGAGTGAGATAAAAGTATGGCATTCAACATTTCATATTTTTCAATTTATTCCTACTTTCTTCTCCATACGTCAACTTAAGTTAATGTTTCCTTTCTGTTTATGTAGATCTTAGTTTATGTACGCAAGGAGATTTTAGTCCTCAGAGACACTATAATCACAGACAGTGTGGCTGAGGCTTCTCAGGTGAAAGTTGTCTCGGAATCAATCGCTACAGGGTAATGGTTCCGATGACGTCAGGCTTAGTCCTCGACAGCGTTGAAATTTAGCAGTGCCATCTCTTGTTCTTTTTGTCAGAAGCAGTGGAAGCAAGAGTGCGAGTGGTACCTCTCAGCGCCTCTCAACGGATTATTTCGAAACTCCTTGCGGACGGCAATTCCCAGCGGGAGGTCAGCACACAATTTTTTTCTGCCTTGGATCCAGGTCTGTTTATAATATACTTTGCCTGTGCTATAATTTTAGTTCTCGTTAAGTAATGAAGAAATGAATTAGTTTTAAAAACTGAGCAACTGAGCAAGGATGTTTTTATCAAACATATTTCATTTTATTGCTGGCCGAAGGCCCGTGTTGCTGCAGCCATGAACCTTCAGGTTTAAGAAGGCTAGGGAGTTAGTTAGTTAGCTTATCCTCGTATTGCGTGACGGACAAAAATATCCTATGTGTTGATGTGCGCATACTATAAAAATCAATCAAAATCCTGAAGAAAAACGCTGTAGCGACTTTTATAATAATTATGTAATATTTTACTCATGAGCTGATTAAGATCTAATCATCCTTGTAACAAAACTGGACATTATAAGAGACAGGACACGAAACTCACCTTGAATAAATTTAGCACGAAGAAATCCCGAACACAGCAGTGACATCTAGCTTCCGGGTGCCTGCTGTTTTCGTTTTATGCTCATTTCACAGCGGCTGAGCAAGACGTCCGTCCCACGCAACCCCCTCCGTTGTGCGGTTGACATTCTTATTAGCCAGGGCACCGCTGAACCCTTCCGAATTCACCCTGTTCTATTTACGTCCCTCTACAATTCAACATGGGGTGGGAAGAGTCCTTTTTTGCGGAAGAGGAAAGAACGACCTAACCCCACAATCGTGTTCGGAATGCCAAACACTTGGCGGTCGAATTGGTAACGTTGGAATTGAGCGAATTGTCGTCGCACGTGAAGTGGTAATGTCCAGAACGGGATGTAATGTTTCGAGTATTTTCTCTTCGCCGTTGTGAACAATTTTCCTCATACAAGAAAGTGTCAAATTCTCTTCCATGTAATTCACTTTGGACACTGCAGGCTAACAAGGTCCTGGCGCCTGGACCCACAGTCATTACAATCCACTGTTGGGTTGTGCAGAAACGCAACCTTTTGAGATACATTGCGTGAGCAGAACACTGAGATTTCTTTTACAATTTTATGCACTTTTATATGTCATAAGTAAGTTGAGGATTTTCCCTAAAATGAATTTCCGTGTTCCTTGTCCAGAAAATGTAGGACTCTACGTTAAATAACCTTTTCAGGCCATTTCTGAGAGGAATATATAAGTTTTATACTGGCTGTTTTTGTCTGTCTTAGTCATAAGCAAATACTTCGAAGATAACAGCTTTTTGAGTGTCTATTCCGGGAAAATGATGAAAAGTCTGTCTATATTCACCACTTTAAACGACCACATTGTATTTTCTGTGCTTTTTTGCCTGCCAATTTTGAGTTTTTACTGCTTATTGATCATCATGCTGGTTATAAGGCCTATTTCTCCCTCACTTTGCAAGTAACCATGTGACCTATGTAAGTTATATGGGACAAGATGTAACAAATTATGAAATATTTTGATAACACTCAGTAATTAAGTTATCAGGAGTGGGAACTTTATTTCTAAAATAAAATATAATAACAGGCACGTTATTGGGTGGGCTAGAGCCTACAGGCCCATTGACGCCACTGGGATTGTGTATTGTCCGAACGTAAGCTTCTCTGAAAGGTGTTGTAATTTTAGCTTTTAGTTCTGTTTACATTTATCTCAATAAGGAATTCATCGCCGCAAAATCTGTGTCAGTCAAGACATTTTATCATAATTTACTATTGTTAAAGGGGCTGGTGCAAATAACCTGAGTATGGTGACATGTATAATTTCATTTTAGTAATCAAATCGAACCATGGAGCGTCTCAGACATTTATTTTGACGAAAGTTACCCAAAGTAATATCTGAATTACTGAACTGTGCTTCCAAGGGAATCGAATTCCAGACCCCTTGATTACAATGGAAGCATTAATGTGTCTTTTAATTGTTGTATCAAAATTGATATATCAATCAATAGAATAATAATTGTTGTTATTATATGTATTAGATATAAGAACACGTATACATTATCAACCTTAACACAGCGCGCTACGACGCCAGGGGTCCCGGGTTCGAATCCCTATGTCGGCAAGAGTGTTCTCCGTGAGTGTCCCTTCATCAATTTCATCACCACTCATCCTCATCTTCGCGATTAGCAAAGAGTGGCAGAGAAGCGAGGTAAAATCAATCACTCAATAAATCTAGTTAAGATCA
Organism: Lepisma saccharinum; assembly: GCF_977018435.1. Taxonomy (NCBI): domain Eukaryota; kingdom Metazoa; phylum Arthropoda; class Insecta; order Zygentoma; family Lepismatidae; genus Lepisma; species Lepisma saccharinum. The sequence continues at coordinate 14,817,746 of NC_139239.1, read as the reverse complement.
CTAACATTTGTATTGACTTTTTTAAAAAAATGTATTCCCTATGGTGGTACGCAGAAATTTTCGAAGACACTGTCAACCCAAAGCTGTATAACCACAATCCACTCCTCATGTGAAGTTCTGCGGTACAAAACAGTAGACAAACATTTTGCTTATTTTATGATGGACTTGGTAAGCCTTTCGTTAGGGGGTCCCGATCCCCTAAACCCCTTTATAAATGTACCTTTGTTTATCGGGAAGACCTCCAATTTATATTGGGACAAGCAAAGGTCGATTTCTTGAATGATTATTACGATATAAAGGGGTGCTTAACGAATTTCGTATGAGTAAATTGAACTGGTGCATATGATAAGGAAAAATATATTTGCTGTCTTTAAAAGCGTTTAAATATTTTCATGTTAACGAATGGAAGAATTCATACGTAAAGGAACAATCGTAATTGGTCCGGTCTGCAGAAACACTACTTGGTTTCACGTTCAGCCAACAGAGGGAACTGACAGCTACCGACACCTTCCGTGCAAAGAACCAACTACTACGAATGAATGGTTCGCTACTTATTATAGGCCTTAGAGCAGTTGTAGCTGATAGACATGGTTATTTTTTGCTGCTTTTCTTGCGTACAGGTGCCACAACGATACAATAGTCACATTTAATGCTTTAACCCAAATATTTCCATTACGTCTATGAATGTATACAGTGGGATGCACAAGTATTGCTCGACAAATCGTCTGCGAATATTTTCATTTTTTTTTTCTCTTGTATCCTACATGTTATTTAAGGAATGGATTGCTTCGTTTGCTTATTAAGCAGAGGTCTTCAGCAGCTTGTTTGAAGTTTTGTTTCAATTCTTGAAGCTCTCATTGCTTAAAACAAGAGAATAAACATGCGGATGAACAATTTGCTTCGTAATATTTATGCTTGATTGATTGATATGTTTTTTGAAGTCCACTTTATGCGCAGTAAGGCTAATCGGGACTGGACCTACAGTTTAAAGTGGGATCCGAACCATTTGTGCCTCCACCAGGTTTCGAACCCTCGGACCCCTTGATTACAAGGCGACGACCGTAACATTTATGCATCACTCTATAGTTTACCCTGGCCTACATAGACCAACGAGGCTCTGACGTCTGGATTAGCAGCCAATATAATCCTCTGTAGGGTCTGTGTTGTGTGCTGTCCATGTACGTTCGTGATTGCCCAAGTTTTCGCTTGGAAGCATGGGCGTCGGGAGGGGAAGGGGGGTCGAACGGGTCGGCGGACCCCCTGGAAATTTACATCGTTCATACAAGAATCCAGAAAGTTTGTTACTCTTATTGTTAAGAACAGAAATAAAGTTCATTTAGTTAGTATTCGAACAGAATAATCAAAGCAAAAATGCATTGTATCGAAAACATTGAGTGAAAAATACAGGACCAAGGTTATATTCTACCATTTCATCCAAAGAACAAATCGTTCCAAGGTTTTCAAAATTCTAATAATCACAGTTGTAGGTGAGAGGTCAAACTTTATGAAAAAAACAAAAACAAAAAAAAACAAAAAAAAACTAACATTTATAGTCTTTTCTTGAACCGGTGGCTCAGTCAGTAACGCGTCTGACTAACATGCTCAAGGTCCCGGGTTCGATCCCCGGCCGGTTCAAATCCGGGAACTTTTCTAACGTTGGAAGCGGCCCCGGCGTCCACCCAGAGTCGAATGACATGGGTACCTGAGGGGGTAAAGGCGGTCAGGGGCGTGATGCTGATCACATCACCCCCACTCATGATCGGATAAAGAAAGTGCGGGGCGTTACCCCCACACCCCCTATACGCCTTCATGGCGTGGTGCTAAGCACAGGGGAGCACATTTCCTTTTTTTTCTTGAACGAGACGTGCGAAAGTTAATATCAAAATGCATTTCAGATACTAACTGCATAAAATGCAAAATAAATAATGGAAAATACAGGGTGTCCCACGAACGGCGCAACTGGGAATTAAGAGTGGCGTTACTTTGTAACCGAAACCTGTACATGCATAAGTCATACACCAAATGTTAGCCCTGTCCAAGTAGATATTTTTAAACATAGAAACAACAAACGGGGTGCAGTGTTGTTCATGCAGTGTTGCCAAATGTAATTGAAAGTGTAAATTTATTTTTCCACAAAGCATGGAAAATTGCATGTCAAACATTCGTACGGAAATTTGGACGTCAATTTCCACCTTGGGTAGGTGGACTATTTCGCCATCTATAGTTCAGAGAAGAAAACCGATCGTTTTCGCGTATAGCCAATCCTGAAATGCCTCGTAAAGGCGTACCGGTTGCGCCGTTCGTGGGACACCCTGTAGTTGTGATGGTCTTCACTCGTTTGGTGGATATATTTTTATTATTTCTAATAAATTAATAATTTATTAGTTTATAATATTTATTATTGTATAATGACATTTATAACCGTGGTAATAATACTCATTGTTATTTTTTCTGTTATTCATCTTTATCATTTGCCCGACGCCCATGCTTGGGAGTATGCCCTCTCCTATAGCTTGTAGGAGGATTGTCTTGACTCGCCAACATACTGTAACAAAGAAATATGAACCATTTGCCACCATAACCCTTTACAGGTGGAATTTGCCCATCTCACTGGACGATGCCAACGGAAAGGTAAGATTTCGTTTTCAATTAAAAAGATGATCGATTTCCGACTTTCGTCAGCTCTATTTCAACTAGCTACGTGGATACGTTATGAGGATGATTACGGTCCTATTCCTCCATTTGATTTGATTTCTGTTTCTTAGCGTCGCTTTTCTTTCACTTTTTGCTAATCGCGACGATGAAGTGATAATGACAAAGACAACTCATACCCAGGCCGGGTTGGTTGCTTGATTTGATGTTTTAAGTCCACTTTATGCACAGTAAGGCTAATCGGGACTGGGATCCGAACCACTATGCGCCTCCACCGGGTATCGAACCCACGACCCCTTGATTGCAAGGCGATGACGCTACCACTGCGCCATCGGGGAGGCCCTCATGCTCAGGCCGGGATTCGAACCCTGGACTCCTAGCGTCGTCGCGCGCTGGCAAAGGGTTATATTCTTTGTTACTACGAGTCAAGACATTCTCGAACTTCTACGAGATTCCGAGATTGTCTGGTTGTATATTTAGGGGGACGAAGGGGTAACTGTAGCCATAGACTTCTAAGAAATGAGAGGAAACGTTACTAACGTTTTGTGTGTATGTGCTGTAGTTCGTACAGACTTGGTTAACCCGCCGTATTTTTGAATGAACGCTCTCGTATGTACAACGTGGACCGAAGAGCGAACAGCGGTACTGTAGCGTTGAAAGAGAAGCGAAATGAAGCGACTGAACGAAGCAGGAGGCTTCGTCGGTCGCGTACGTGCAGTTCGAAGAGTTCGAATCCCGACCTGGGCATGGGTGTTATTTGTGAGTATCCCTTCATCAATTTCATATATCATCGTCGCGATTAGTCAAAAAGTGACAGAAAAGCGAAGTGAAAAATCCAAATTAATCGAACAGTATGATTAGTGAGTAACAGCACAGTGTGGCATTGTCATCGTGACCGAAGAAACAGGTGATGGTTCCGCGGTACTTTTACCTCTCAACATAAGCGGCTCTCCCACACCTGCTCTGTCTGTTTACTGGCCTTGAGGTGCCATGTACAGGCGTCAAGCTCGCACTGCCCGTAGCACCACTGCCTTACACAAGTGCAAACCTGTTCCAGTAATAATTCAGAGCTATTTCTAAAAACGTCATTAAATAATGTATTTAATAGTAGTCCTAACGTGACAAAAATATGTTTGCCTCCTCCAATAAAAGTGTACAAATCCCCTATGCTTGCCAACAAGCTAAAGTAGAGGGCATACTCCGCAGCGAAAACTTGGGAAGCCTCCCCCCACTTCCCCCTCAAAGCGATAAATCTCCATCGGCAATTAGAGGAGGTTTCTTGTTATCGCAGCAAACAAGGAACGAACCCAAAAGTGGGAAGAATAACCCGAACAGCACGACCAATTTCCGGCTTGGGATGAATCTTAGCGTACAGCGACATTGGAGAAATTTCTGGCACCGGGGGATCGAACTTTTCTAATTGGCGAGTCATTAAGGAAAACTTTTTTGGCGAGGAATCGACGCGAATTTGTTATCGCGCTTACTTGATGGTGATTACTAAATTAATGAACTTTAATATGGCTCTCTGCTTTTTCAGCGTCCGTGGGTATACGGAAACAGTCTTCGTTGATTAAGCAGCTCAATAGTTTGGTCTCACTTATCGCACACCGTATTGAGCACATTCGTCTACTGACTCCACGATAAATGTTCTCGTTGTTAGCACTTTAAGTGTGGAATTTGTTGAACAAGTCGCTACTGGAAAATGTAGATTTTTTCGTCAAAAAATGTCCATACTTATGGGGTTAAGGAAATGCACAGGAAGTATGAAATACAGAGGGAGTCGGAAATGCACAGGGAGTAGGAAATGGACAAAGGAATAAAATGCACAAGAAATATGAAATTCACAGGTAGTAGGAAATGCACAGGGGGTAGGAAATGCACAGGTAGTAGGAAAAAAAGTATTTGAAACAAACATAAAGCGTATATATACGCCTTCCGCACTACAGCAGCACAATGCGGAGGGCTTATATATACGCCATGCACACTTAAGGGGGTTAAGCATGTTAGGTTTAAGGTTCTTAGCATAAAAAAAATACATTTTTGGTCAAGCCCGACGTCAGTAGAAGAAGGTGCTCAATACGGTGTGCGATAAGTGAGACCCCCCCCTCAACCATTCCTACAGTTTTATCGACATTTACACACATACATACACACACATACTGTCCCCGTTTGAATAGCATTCTTTCCGGAAAACTTGAAAGGTTTAAAACTGCACTCGTACACGATCAGAGAAAAATATAACAGCGATTTATATGTCTTCGAGAGATAGAAGTTAAATAAATACACAATTTTCTTACCAGAGGAAGGTGTACATCAAAAACTCGAAAGACACCCGGTGCAGGCACATCCAATTTTAAACTGGAATAAAATAAACTCCAATTAAATCCGCGTTTGATTGAAACCAATGAAGAGCTGTTAACAGCATGAAAGAAAAATAAAAAAACAAGAAGTGGTTTGACACACAACCAGGTGAGAAAGCTATCACCAAGCCATCATCATGCAAACCCAGCTGCACGCATATATTTTTATTAAAGCTTAATAATTGACAATAATAGTGAATGCAAAAAGAATCAGACGTACAGCGCTTGATTTCGCAGTGTTGTAAATCTGTCCTTAACGTCTTACATTAAAGACTTGGCTCGTTTTTAGATCTATAGAAACTTATATTTATCACCTCAGTTCTCTTCGAAGGCCACCTATTGGCATAGGCTACGTGCTCGGAGAACTGATTGGGAGAATCGAATGGGAAAATTTCCACCTTAAAATCGACTTTACAAGGACAATATGACGATTTGGCTAACAGCATGCGTCCCCATGACACTGTTAGAAGCATGCAATGGTGTCCCATAGGAAGTTTTGCTGTGCAAATTAACCCTCGTGTAAAAGCAATTGCCGCACACTCACGAACAAGACAAGGATATTTAAATGTTAATATATTGTTATTGGTCCCCCGGTCGTGGACGGAAATACGTATAGCAGTTCGCAAGCCCAAACGGTTTAGATTTAATGTCCACGTCCGCAGCGGCGCTAGTTTTCAGATCGTTAATTGCGATCAAGTCAAGAGAGACGCCTCCTACTGACGCCGCTAGGATTTATGGGTAGGCACCAAAATGGCGGAAAGTGTTTGTTTCAAGTCCTCGATCAGGTTCCTCTCTCCATTATCATTCTGTTGTCGAAGATGCTGCTAAAGTGCCATTGGAAGCATTGAACATGCACTTTTTCGTGCCTTGTTTTTCGCATTCTCCCTTTTCTTGTGCGTAGATGCAAATGTTGCCAGGTAAGTCGGTGTCTTGTAGCTTGAAATTAACTACGAAAGCTCCAAGGAGTTAACCAATTTCCACCTGCTGGTACACCAAATAACAAACGGTATGGAATTTACATAATTTCAAGAATAAATTTAATTTGAAGACATAATGTATAGCCCTATTACATGTGTGCACGCGCAAAGAGAGAGAGAGAGAGAGAGAGAGAGAGAGAGAAAGAGAGAGAGAAATGCAAGATTTTTCAAGGAATAAAATTCCACAGTGGCGGAAAGGTGGCGATGAGGACCCGCAGACAGTGATGTGCCCTAGACTATAATGTTACGTCTACATTCGTTGTCTTAACGTAATCTACGCGTAGATTACATTGGGTTGTAGTTTACATAGACTACGTAGACAATCTAAAGTGCATTAAAATTAATTTTCAAGGGTTTCATGAAATGAAAGTGACATTTTCAACCAAATTGTTTCCTAACGAGATGAAAAGAATCCTATTTACAACAAAATTTATCTTCTCTTCTTATCAACTATGGAAGAAGATAAATGGTATGCAAAAAGCAACAACAGATGGCAGTCGTGAGGCAAGAGTGGTCTCTTCCCCATAAAACACTAGAATATTTCCTATATTCGTTTTCTTCCTAGGTGAGAAATTGTTCGAATTTGGAAGAAATAGTACGAAAATTTCTCCTCACACATCAGCAACTGATACGCAGTATAATTTTCTTTAATTCCACGGCGCCCTTTGCTAAGTTATTACCTTTCGCCATTTTGTTTAGATAGATTACGTAATCTAAGTGTATAAAATAGTCTATGTGTAGATAGATAGTTTTGTACATTTAGAAGACATAAAATGTTCGAAGAGTGTACCGAAAGTTTCTATAGACGGCCTATAGTATGCGCAGTGAGGACGCACTTTCATCCGGCGCTGAGACAGCCTTTATGGCTGTAACCCTATGTTGCCGCGTTTACCTACGAAGGAACTCGCGGTCAAACAACCAATTAGACCTCCCGCTGCTCCATCTTTGGGCAACACGTGGCAACTTTGCAACTCTCATCCCCGAAGCAGCCAACAGGGAAAGAAGATTTTCTCAAAATAACCGTTCTGCGCTGTGATTGCACACCGGTTCCTGACTTGACTCCACTATAGTAGTGCCACACTTTTCACTTCTTTCGATCAATGTCGGCCGAACTGTACCTCAGACAAAAATGCAGTACAAAGAAGTAAATTGCCGGGCTACTAAGTGAAGCGAGTGTACGTTCGTGCGTCAATTTTTATTGAAGAATTGAATTGAATTGAATTGAAAAGTCTTTTTATTTACTACAGAGCGAGATTCAGCCTTAATAATAAACAATATGTAATTGTAATTCAACAATGGTATAAAATAATATAAAGACACGTGCAAGGTGAAAAAGTGAAATGGTAATATTTGTTCTTTTCTATCATTCATAAATATTATTCTAATTGTCCATCGTTCCTTCCCACCTCAGAATCTTTCACCCGGGTTCTTCCTGCATTCAAGCAAATATTCAAGGCCGTGTCCGGATTGGCAGCTGATGTCACCTAAAGAACCGTTCCACCCGTGGAATCCCCGTAACGTTAAGTCGATTCCACAGCATAGGCCGAGTTGGAGGGAAGATGTGGAAGGCGCAATAAATAGTTGCTGTAGCGCTACGCTCGGCAGCCATTATGCGACTTTCACTTTGTAGCAGAGGTGTCTCCTGAGCGCATGCGGTGCATGCGCTCAACTAAGCTTATATTACATTTCTTGGATCTGAAGTGACGCATGCGTCAATTGTGGTAAAAGAATTATTACTTCCTTTCACTTCAGATCCAAGAAATGTAATATAAGCTTAGTTGAGCGCTCTTGTGTAAAATAAATACTTCTCATATATGAAGAAATTAGAATGTAGAAATGCTCATGAATGTCGTCGCAGAGCAAACTGTCCTTTTTCCCACAATTGACGCATGTGCAGCATGCACCGCATGCATTCACGAGACGCCTCTGGCTACTACTTGGAAGTATCTAGATTCGGACGACTTCGACACCACAGGAAAACAATTAAAATAACCCTTGCGGATTCGGACACGGCCCAAGTTCCCAAAAACGCCACGCTCGCGGTTGTACGGGGTTAGCAATAAGTGCTCCAGCACCAACAACAACAGTCAGCAACCTTGCGAACCGGTCAAGCGTAAAGAGCAGCAGGAGGATTGCACCAATACGATCAATGAGCTGGCAACGCTGTTACTGTTCTTTACAAGCCACATAATTAGTTAAAAGCAAATCGTCCTGCGCCTTCTTTTCCTCTACATCGTCTTGCGTTCATTAATGCATCGGAGCAATTCAATCTTTCTCGGGGATATTGAGGCACGGTGCAAGGGCTCCGAAACAATTTTCATAACTGGCAATTTACTAATTGTGTGGATGTCGAGGGCCATCTCTTTAGCGATGAAATATTGCCTCCGTTGAACGCAACACGTGTACAAGAATGCACGTGGAATTACCTTGTGGAAGCTGGTTAAAATGTTCATCAATGCAAAGCGAAAAAAGTCGTGAGGGGTGTGCGTGGTCTCATGTGATTGGTAGTTTTCAGCCAATAGCTCTCTGAATGTTTTTGATCCGTAATACAAGAATCCTCGCCTTAAGTGTTTTTCTTTCTTTTCTGTAATGATATTTTCTATATCATAGAATTATAACAACAATGTAGAAAAACGTTAAGTTAATATCTTTATTACAACAATTATTATCATCATCACTGAAACACAGCAACAATAACAGTTGATAGATAAACCGTCGTTTTTCTGCGTACCTTATATGAAGGTCTATGGAAGTAGCGCGCTATTGTTGCTACCTACAAAATTTGTAGCTGTAGCGGCACTACATTTTTTAAATTGTAGCTGTAGCTATAGCATCTCTTAAATTTTCGTAGCTTGTAGCTACAGCTACAGCTCTTCTCGGCGTTTTGAGGTAAATTTCTTATGTGATAATTAGGGAACGGAACTTTATGTGCAAAAAAAAAAAAAACTCAGAAAAATTTATTTTTTATGTGTCATAAATGTTGAAAATATGTGATAAAAACAGAAAAATATGTGACAAAAATATTAAAAAAAATATTTGGTAACAAAAACAAAATATTACATGCATTTTAAACACCTGAAATCAGTTTCTAAATGCTTACCTCTTAGTGAGCTATTTTTTGGAAGAGTTGCAGTGGATCACCATAGTTTTTCCAAATTCTCCATTGTAAATCTTCGACGATTATCTCTAAAAAGCATCTTATATTGGGAGAAAGATCGCTCCACATCACAAGGAACAATTCTTGCATAATTGAAGCACGAAATTTCACTAACGCTGAAGTTCTCCAAAGCTTCCTCTTCCTCTACTTCACCTTCCAAAACACGTGTAATTTGGCACAAAGTTTGAAAACCTTGATTTTTCCCAAACATTTATGTACATTTAGACATTAGCACTTGAGGGTTAGATCCAGGGGGGGTAATATTTTCCCCCAATAGGATCGTAGGCGAGGCGCCAGAAGTCTGGCAGCGAGCGTGTTCAAAGACAAAACAAACCTAACACTCTCGATATGAAAGAGGTGCGGAGAATAAACATTTTTCCTTCGAAGATTTGGAGGTAGCTGAAGTAAATGAGCGATTTTATGTATTTAAAATGAAAATTCGCAAAATATGTATTTACATGCGGGAAACTGGAAAATATGTATTTTTATGTAAAATAAAATTTGCTGTGCTGACATATAAGGCTGTAATCAGAATTTTGGCAAAAACGAGGGTCTCTATTTTATCGCAAAAAAACAACAACATTTATTTACCTAATGTTCCGTTCCCTAGTGATAATAGTTACTTTTGCTTCAGTAGAAAAGAAGAAAAAGAAGAGATGTTATGTAACTGCATAGCGCGACATGTTTACTTTGTTTCTTAACAAGAAACATAAATACTGTTGTCGTGAGTTTGTTCTAATTTTTTATGTTGACGGCGGTTGCTATTGATAGTGCTCATTCAAAATAATGCCTTCATATTGGTCTATTAGAAATGAACTAAGTATTCCTACATAGAAAGAAACTAATTTGTTCGATTTAACGCAAACACATTTGGTTAAACTTTTTTGATAACCAGAAACAAAAAAAAAATGATAGACTACTAAATTTGCTTATTTTGACCAAATTTTTTGGTAACTCTTAACACATGTTGTAACGTTAATGTTCGCAAGTTTTTAAATTTTTTTTATTTCAAAGTCGTGACTGGGCTTGATCGTTATTCTACTACCTCAAAGGCCGTGGCCGGTTTTAGCACCTTGTGAAAGTTATAAAATAATTTGAAATTGGTGAACAAGCATTTGTATGTCGCCTATTCAAACCAAACAAATATTTGGTTGCCGGAAACTATTTTTTTGTTATTGCAAACGAACATTTTTCTCTGTGTAATAAAAATATATGCCACTATATAATCATAAATAATCCTACTATATATGTATAGTTGTAAACATTAATTTATATTCCATCCTAATTGCAGGCCATTTATAGACACCTTATCATTCTGAAAAAAAAACAAAAAACTAGTAAATGCAAGTCACAGATGGTAACATTGCTATCAAAATATGACGGGTATCATGCGAAGTAGTGAGTAGTACACAGTCGAAGCTAGAATCTACTTTTTGGTAAATGTAGCCAAAGGCCAAGCGCTGAAGAAGACCCAGTTCTGAACTTCTAGCACGTGCATTTCCTACTGACCAAAATTCGTCTCCGGGACCCGTACAGCGTGTTCCTTTTCGCCAAGGCCGAAATTTTTTGCAAGGAACCCTTCGAGGCCAAGTCAGGCACGCCAGCAACAGTGGCATAAACAATGCCATTGTTCCATTCGCGCGCGGAATTGCTGTACGTTGTTTATCTCTTGTCATTCCCTTTCGTCACACACCCAGCCATAAACACAACACCGTTAATGAATTTGCACAGGTGTGGGCAAGGCTCTGGCGCGACCTTTTAATCTCCGAAGCCTTTTGGAGAAGAGAGGACGCAAAGTGGATTCACTCCATTCTTTTCCGGCCCGAAAGAAGAAGAGGAAAATAAAAGCTAAAGAAAATAGCGGAGGGACCGGGGAAGAAGGGAGGGGGGCATGAATTCGGTCCCTCCTCTCCAAACCATCCCTTATCCGGTTGGAGAGTAAAAGCCCCCTTGGGACCTCAGCATCTCAGATGAAGCGTAGGGACAGAGGAGATCTTGGAGGAAGTAGCACGCATGGACGAGGAAGATGCTCAAAGGGACGGTGTTGAGAAGAGGACAAGATCTTGGGGTCCAGTGTTGCAAAACTCAAGTCAAATTCTCTCGGCTTACACGGCAGGGAGAAAGTTCTTAATTTTTTGCTGTCTCTGCCTGAGTTTTAAAGTCCACTTTATGCATACCTATATAGCGAATCGGGTCTACACCTACAGTTTCATGTGCGATCCGAACGACTATGAGCTTCCACCGGGTATCGAACCCTGAACCCATGGATTACAAGCCGACGACGTTGCCACTACGCCATAGGGGAGACCAATTCCTTGTTGTCAGTGGCGACGCTAAGATCGGGGAGAGGGACAGTGGGCCACGGTCCCCCAGAAAATCGACTGCCCTCTGGTTTAGAAGACAAAAGACAACCAATATCAAGGGTCGTTCAAGGTTGACCGGGATTTTCGTACGTAAAAAATCGGTGAATAGCCGGATCATGATGAAACGTGCGGGTGACGTAATGTATTCCGTCGCAAGTAACTAGCGCCCGGCATGACGTATTTCGCGCATGCGCAGCAGTTGCAGCGAACATGGCGGCAAGCAGTGTGTCTGTGGCTGTGGAGCAGCGGTGTGTAATCAAATTTCTCGTGAAGGAGAAAGTGAAACCAGCTGAGATTTTCCGACGATTGCAAGCACAGTATGGTGAACAAACGATGTCGCGGACAAGAGTGTACGGATGGTGTGAGCAGTTTCGCGAAGGACGGGAGCTGGTGACAAATCAAGCGCATGGACACATTCGCCCGACTACAGTCACACCAGTGAAAATCGCACGTGTTGAGCAAATGATTCTTGAGAACCGGCGAGTAACAGTGCGGGATTTTGCTGCCGAGGTGAATATCAGTGTCGGGAGTGTTGAGACAATCATTCACGACCACTTACGCTTCCGCAAAATCTGTGCAAGGTGGGTTCCCCGCCAGCTGACATTCGATCAGAAGTGGGCACGCAGGACGGTCTGTGAACAGCTTCTGAATCGGTTTCGAGCAGAAGGTGATGAATTGTTGCAATTTATTATCACGTGTGATGAAACATGGTTGCACAATTCAACCCCAGAGACCAAAAGACGCAGCATGGAGTGGCGGCATAAAGGTTCCCCGCCCCCCAAGAAAAGCAAAACGCAGCCGTCCGCTGGAAAGATCATGGCAAGTGTCTTCTGGGACATGAAGGGCGTTATCCATGTGGATTTTCTGGACAAAGGGAGCACGATTAATGCCCAGTATTACTCCACATTATTGAGTGGTGCTGTACGAAAATCCATTCGCAAGAAAAGACCTGGGATGTTTTCTGGAAATGTCATTCTTCTCCATGACAATGCCCGCCCTCACACGGCCAATGTGACAACAACAACTCTGGCCGACATGCGCTGGGAAGTTCTGCCCCATCCCCCCTACAGTCCGGATTTAGCCCCCAGTGATTATCATTTGTTTGCACCCCTTAAAGACCATCTGGGAGGGAAGAAATTCACGACAGACGAAGCACTGCGGAGCGATGTCCTCCAGTGGCTACGACAACAAACAAGTTCTTTCTACGCCAAAGGAATTTGGGAGCTGCCAGAACGATGGCAACGGTGCCTCGGCGCGCACGGAGAATACTTTGAAAAACTGACATAGTTTGGTGTTTCTTCTGCTACCTATTTCCTCTGCAGAAATAAAAGTCCCGGTGAACCTTGAACGACCCTTGTACAATAGCATCATCATAACCATACGATATTTTGTATAGGGACCGTACCGAAACTAGACCTGGCGGAATTTTGTAAATGTCCGTCTCGTTTTCGGTCTCGTCTCGAATTGCAAGTACTAGTTTCGTTCTCGACTCGAATCTCGAAGGACAAGTCTCGTCTCAAATCTCGCTGACGTCCGTGGCGGAGTGGTTAGAACAGCGCGCTACGACGCCAGGTGTCCAGGGTACGAATCACTGCCCGGGCATGAGTCTTCTTCGTGAATGCCCCTTCATCAGTTTCATCATATTATGACTCACCTTCATCTTTGCTGTTAGGCAAAAGTGGTAGAAAAGCGAACTATAATAAACTAAATCTATGAATCAATCGTCACAAGTCCCGAATTATATAGTATAAACAACATCTACAGATTGTCATCGTTGAAACTTTCACAGCGTAGAGGTCAAGGAAAATAATACTGTTTAACGCTCCATTTCGACTTTGCGAACCCTCGAAAATGGAATTTTATCCTGAATACATGCAACCATTCAGCATATGCTCACAACTGCTATAATGGATAGATTTTGTAATTAACAAAATGCATGTCTTTCTACAGAAATAAGTAGACATCCGCCTGGTATGTCTGAAGAGGGTTACGAACTAAATTTGCTATTTCAAATATCATGGAGGAAGATTATTTTAGTAACATCATCTCTGCCTGTTATGCATTTGCAGCTTGGGAGCGAGTCATAACTCTTGAAGCCGCCAATCAACAAGTGAGCTGTTGACGTCATATCTACAAAGCACCTATCGTTAACCTTCTTGCGCGCGCCTAGATTTTCGGACTCTAAGCCTCGGTCTCCGATCTTTCTCGACAAGTCTCGAACGATTTAATCTCATCTAGATATTTGCGTGAAGCTCGAAAAAGGAAATGTTAAAATATATACTTTTTAAAGATGTGTTTCTACAATATTTTACTCAGGTAAACGATGCATTACACAGTGTTCAAGTACATAATAGGTTTGACCTCTTGCGACAATCTTGTCAACTAACTTAGTTCATTGTGTCTGTGAATTCTCAAGCGTGCACCGTCTGAGTTACAATTTAATTTAGAGTGTGTGGAAGTTCTCGGTGCAAGCAGTGTAACGGGGTGTGACCGTGGGGACTTTGGATTGTAAAATATTGCAATGTAGCATGCAAAATGACCAGCCCACTGGGCGTGGTCCCAGATAAATCAGTTCGCTTCAACGAATAAATATCTCTTTTCTGTTCACCAAAGAGGGGGAAAAAGTTACATACTGTGGCAACTTAATTGCACACTGGCACCATCCTTTAGCAGTTCCGTAAACGGATTAAACATTGAAGTATGGTTTATAGATATAGAAATCTGGCGCGAAATCTTGCCAACATGGCTACCTGTGCATTTTTTTTTTAGAGGGGAAGTTAGGGAAGAAGTGATGCAGTGGGGTAGATAGAAAATTATAAATATTTTCTTTCGCGATAAGTTATTATCATATCTTGATGTCTGGCAAGAGTTTATCCATACAGGCCTGATCAACTCGCTGTACTTGTAAAAGAGAACTCTCCTATGTACAGTGGGATCCATGAGTATTACCGTGCAAATAAATTATCCATCACCATGTTCGTGCACTTTATTTGACCCAATAAGAATTAAAAGAAAACTCAAAACAAGCTGTTGACAACTTCTGCACCAGCATACATAAAAACCCATCGCTTAAAAACACATAGGATTCAAAACTATAATTTTTGGGTCATAAATGAGGCACGCAGAAACCTAGGGTACGCAATTAGAATGAGTAAAGAGTTTATGAACAAAGAAATAATGATAACAATATTTAACGCCGTAGTCCGAAGCAAAGTAGAATACGCAGCAGAAATATGGGCTCCTCAGGACAAAAGGTACACGCATGAAATAGAAATGCTACAGTGTAAATTCGTAAGGTAGGCCACATACAAAGAAAGAGGCATATATCCCCGATACGAATCATACACTTTCCTCTGTAAACACCACAACTTGCCTTCTCTCAGTAGAAGAAGGTATGCAACGCGACGTCTACTTATTTAACGTGCCTGACGATGCACAACGATCCTTGCGTACAATCTCCACCACTTTTTGGGCGTTTTCGTTAGTTCGCACAGTCACTGATGTTCCTGGTCGCGGATCGTCTTCAATCCTCCCCCGACCATCACGAATTCTTGCATACCACTTAAACACGTTCTTACGGCTCAATGCCTCACTACCGTAAACAGTTTGAATCATTTGAAACGTCTCTGTTGCACTTTTACCCAATTTCAAACAGAATTGAATGTTGGCACGTTGCTCCGTTTGCGACCGACGTTCAGCAGGTACTGTCAGTCACAAGATCCGTACGCGTTGACCGTCGCTTTGCAACTTTGCGGGAAGAAAGTCGAAATGTGTCGCTACGTAGTACATATACTTCTCCATAGATGGCACTGCAGGTTTCATGGCAAAAAAATTGATCACTGGACGGACTGTGTATCTTCCATCCTTGAATTTTACTGTGTTTATATCAATATCAAATTTCATGTAAATTATAATGCATTATGTAAGTATCTCTTTATATTTTGTTTTGTTCGTGATGGTTCAGATCTGAAACATTGAGTGCAAAGATATTATTTGTACATTGTAATATTTGAAATGTTGTGTTCATGTAGGTAATTTTTGTATTGGCTAGTTACGTCCGACATTTTGTTATTCTTTCAATCATACTTGTATTATTATTTTAATGTTTTTGTTTTTAGTAACTATACTTTCTTTTGTGTACATTTACAATGTACTTTAGCGTTGACATACTTTATGTATATCAGAAAACATGGAACACTATAATTGTGCATTCGGCTGTTGTGTTCAAATAAATAGGATGTAAGAGAAAAATTAATGAAAATAGTCATGGACAATTTGTACGGTAATACTCAAGGATCCCACTGTACGTGTGGACTGCAGAGCATGCAGCGGTACTCTAATTTTGTAAGAAGATCGGAAATTAGAGAGCGAGTCAGGAGGCTTCAGCGGTCGCGTCCGTGCAGTGGGAAACCTCTCATTTGATTCATGAGTAAAGCAGTGTGGCATAAAATAACATACAACACTGTTCATTATCCTTATTTGTTATGTTACGGTGGCTAATATCAATTCAGAACTTGACAATGTTCGTTGCAATAGTTAGTTACCCCTGCGGACACGGCCGCCCACAGAATTTTTTTCTCGGGGCGCAGCAGCGCTCAAAGTGGTGTAAACGCCCAATGATGCTTTCCCCAGTTAAGAAAATTCTCATAAAACATCACCTTTACTAGTATAATTTGGATAAGCACTTAATCTGCTGTCTTTCATATCACACCTCGTTTTCACGCTGCAATTTCATCATTGGAATTATATGAAGTCTTTCCAGATATCTCAGGGGAGCAAGTGCTGATATATCTATCTTCTACATATATAAAAATGGATGTATGTGTGTGTGTGGGTGTGTATATTTGTTTGTTCCGGCATAACTATCGAACGCCTGGATCAATTTGAACCAAACTTGGTACACGTATCACTTGCAACTTGGAAATAATATTTTGGGGTTAGACACCCCTGGCACCCCTAGGAGTAACATGCAAAAATAATCGAGAACCACCGATACTAAATTCCGCACAAAACATACATCCGTGACTCCATGCAATCCGCACAACGATAGTGTTTCTCGGGTTGTCCAACATTCAGGCTGTGTTGCGAATGGAATCGATAGTTTTTGTGACACTCCCAATGCTGTTCAACTTCAAGTTCACCACCTATCGGCATTGGGGGGGATGGAGGTGGTGAAAAATAAAATGCCACAAATGACCTAGATTAGTGTCGAATCCATACTTTTCGGAGTCGCTAAGCTAATTGGTGACATTCACGATCACGTTTAAAATTAGTTACATTTTACACTATAGTTTGAATCCATTATCTTCCTGTCAAATACAAGATTGGGATAAATAAATACCCGGGCAACGCCGGATAATCAGCTAGTTGTTTCATAAGAAAAGAATACAGTTTCATGAATGCGCATTGAACTAAAAAAAAATAAAGGAAGAATTATTTCTAAAGCTACCACTGCCTCTGTGGAGGTGACTGGAACTCCGTGGAAGAAACGTTGAAGACCTTTGCTCTAGACAGAACTCTACGAAGGGGCTACGTTACGGAGACCAGGGCTCGATATTGCGCTGCAGAGCAATAGAAGAATTGGGATGGGGCCTTGCAAGGGCGTCCACAAAGGGATCTTGTTCTCCCCTGAGATATCTGGAAAGACTTCATATTATTCGAACGATGAAATTGTAGCATCAAAATATGAATGAGGGGATGCCATGAAAGACAGCAGAATAAGTGGTCTCTGTGCCATCGTGAAAAGAACAAAAAGACAAGAATCTGTTCATCAAAGTAATAGATGCTAATGGAAAGATAGTAAGTCAAGTCTAGTTTCTATTGAAATAGTGGACTCAAGCATGAACTTGAGTTGAGTTGGTGTTTTTTTAAGTCCACTTTATGCACAGTAAGGCTAATCGGGACTGGACCTACGGTTTTAAAGTGGGATCCGAACCACTGTGCCATGTACCTCCACCGGGTATCGAACCGGGGACCCCTTGGACGTGAACTTGAGGCTAACCTCAAGGTATTTTTAATTTAATTTCAATTTTATGATTTGTAAAAAATAAATAATAATAAATAAAGGTAAAACATGAGTTTTTATGACTGAAGGCCAAGATATGAAATCTTACTCTGCTCCCTAGTGCTAGAAGTGGAAATTCCTAGCTTGGGGAGGTGGGGGTGCTTTGCCCTCTTTGGAGAAAGGTGGGGGATGCTTGCATGGATCAAAATTGAGAAAATGCAGTGGGTGTGGGGGGGATGCCTACGCAAATTATCTTAATGGGGGATGCTTTATGAGAATTTTCTTAACTGGGACATAGCATCCTTATATTCCCCTCTCCACTTTGAGCACTGCCTCCCTTGCGAAAAAATATGGGGGCGGCCTTTGTCCTTGTGTTAACCCCGTTTTCACTCTCTCTGCACTCACGCGTGTAGCTGGTTACACAGTGCAACACCGACTCGTCTAATTCTTTGATTTGGTGTCAAGTAGTGTATTTAGCGTGAGCACTACCTTCTGGAGCTGTGCGGTGTGTGATGTAAGATCACGTGGTGCGTGCTAACTAATCAAATGAATGTTTAAAGGAGCAGACAAGCATTTGTTGAATCTTCTGAACTTGAACAACGCTATTCGTCTACTTGGTTGAATGCCATTTCCTTGTACAAGCCTGACACCGGGATAAACCTGCACTGCACGTAGTGTCAAAAAGTGCAGCGAACTAGATGCGGCTAATGGTTTAAAAAAAGCGGTAATATTATTGTGTCTACTCTACAATGTGCAAAGATTTAAAAAAGTGTGCGTGTTGTTCAAGTGCTTACACGTGCACTGGGATCGCGATTAAACTAACATGTATAGAGAAGCGACGTAAAAATAACAAATTGATAAAATAGAACGTGGCCTAGTGAGATGGGGGTACATCCCGCTCAAAGAAAGTCCACGCTGGAGTATGAAAACATGTCGGCTGGCAACAAGCAGTCTGGAAGAAACAGGGTGTGGCATTAACTGCCCCTCCCCTCCTTTCATGATAAGTCGTACCGATAAGGCCGAGCGCCACGGATGAAAAATACTTGCTCGCCAGCATTCAAGGCCAAGCTGCCCAGGAACCTAGCTGATGGGACATGAATGGGCCAGTCTGGACGCTGGCCAAAACAACACCCGCCAGGAAACGGTCTCTTCGGTCGCAGGACATTTTTGCCCTGATCATGGAGGCATCTGGCGAGAACCTATTTTTTTGTGGAAAGAGCCAGATTACAATAAAAACGAACTTAAAGTCCATGCTCTAAAAAGAGGAGAACTGGGGGGGTTATACCCTATACAACTGCAGTTTGCTTCCCAATTTTGCATGGATCTGGTAGCAAACCACGAACTCTGCATTCGAATTGGCTTTTTTTAAAGGGGGAGGGTGATCTTGCCAAAATTTATTTTTCGCTTTCAAATTCTATAATTTAGATATAAAGTACT
Organism: Lepisma saccharinum; assembly: GCF_977018435.1. Taxonomy (NCBI): domain Eukaryota; kingdom Metazoa; phylum Arthropoda; class Insecta; order Zygentoma; family Lepismatidae; genus Lepisma; species Lepisma saccharinum. The sequence goes on along the minus strand of NC_139239.1, from coordinate 14,798,796 downwards.
GTAGATATGTGCAGGTACTAAACGCATGCTACTGCTCTACCAAGAAAAGAAAAACACCTCTTGTGCTGTAAAATGTTCAACCCTAAGCGGGCGGAGGGAGCGTGGGTATGCAATCAGATGCTTGCCATGTAATTCTGCCCCCATGTTGCCAAATTGTGCTGCCGTGCACAGCGAAAGCAGAAACATAATATTAACATAGTTGGATTATTGAGGAGGACACGTCCCCTCTGTCCCCCCACTAACGACGGAAGTAATTCATCTGGTACTGGTAGATGGGATGATGCATTTCAATTTCCAGTAGCCACTATAAATGACCCTTCCCTTCTCAGGAGCACTATGAAGACTTCATTGAGACGTTGTAAGAGTAGTAATTCAAACAACACAACGCAGTTTTGTAATTTTTGAACAACTTCATATCAGTCTGATTTCATTCATCCATATTGTTCGTGAACCTGTTAAGAGGTTTTTACATAAAGGTAAGTCCCTTTCCACATCAATACATTGATTGGATCACTACCAAAATTCCACTGGGTAATTACCAATAACGCACAGCACATATAAAATAACTACACCGGCACTTTTAACCATTTCAGGGAATAACGGTAAGAACATAGTTACAAGAATAAGAAAACATTTCTCACGGTTGTCATGCAAGACCGGTGGTCGATTCTTAAGAAAAGGAGCTCAGAATCTTCAGCAACCATCATGTTCAGAAAGAGGCTTTTGTAGATCGTGACAGTTTTCGTTCTCTAAGATAGAAACATCAAGAGGCCCTTTTCTGCACCCGTTGATTACACGGATTAATCATGAGCATGCGGTATCTCCCTTCCCGAACCCTAAGGAAGGTCTAGAAGGAGTTTGCTTTGCCAACACAATATAAGGGCCAAGGTGCGAAGATTCCACAGTCAAAAATTTCAATCTAAAGTGCGTGAAGGATCCGCTTCTCCGCCATCCATCTCTCGAGCCCACCCTTCTTTTCCCCCCATTCTCCTCAGAAGATGAATTCCTGTCGCTTTTGTTCATCCCGGCAACTCCCCGCAAAACCGGAGGATAGATAATCACCTTTCTCGAACGAAAATCATCACCAACCTGTAATTTTCCCTTGGGGGCGATCTCCCCCCCCCCCCCTCCTTCCGATTTTTAACCTCGAAGCTCTCCCGCTTTAACGTCATTTATCATGAGAGACATTTCCTGAACACTGTTATTCGCCTACGGAAGGGTTGTTAAGACCTTCCACCGTCAGGACGTAACTGATTCTTCGCGCCCGCCGCCTGTCAAATGTTATTGCTTAGGATGTATTTTCTGGGCGCTGAAAAATTTACACGGGTTTTATTAATTTTTGTCTTGATGCGGAACGCATCTCAGACTCACTATTTTTCTGAAGATTACTCGACTATTCCTTGTCGCTCGCTTCCGTTCACAGCAACCAAGTGTACGGTTTCTCTCGGATACAACAAATGACTTTCTCTACAAGACGACTTGAGTTCCTGCTTCCTACACACTCTGCATAGTGTACTCATCCTTCAAACGTTTTACTAAAATCTAATATAACAGTGGGTGCGTCTCCTGCTCAAACGTCTGCTGTTGTATCGTGCACGTGAGTGGCGTAACCAATCAGTGTGAAGGCGTTCGTTGCTGAGAAGTTATCTGTTCAACTTTTCTATAGGCGCGCGCAATACTCCCTTGAGATTTTGGCGGGAATATGACAGCGTTCCGTTTTCGCACGTTGCATTTGGAGTCATTGTTTCAATAAACTCAGTATTTTGTCTCCAATTGTCTATGAAGTCATAGACTTATATCACTTATAGACTTATGTCATATTATTTAGCAAATTTTCTCTCCAAATAGTTCCTCATAATCCTGAGATTTTGTTTTAAGTCTAAGCTATTCGGGACTGGACCTACAGTGTGAGTTTTTGAGGGTTCTTTCCAGTCCACTTTATGTACAGACCGACTACAATTTAAAGTGAGAATACCACTACGTCTTCAGCGAGGCCAGAAACTAGTTTAAAATTGGATCCGAACCACTATATCCTCCACCGAGTATCGAACTAGAGATCTCTTGATTAATAGGCGAACACGTTGCCAGTACTCCATCGAGGCGGCTACCTCGTAATCTTTTATACGAATTATTATTTTATGCGTCAGTAATTTCTTTTCACATAGGTTATCTTGGGGATTCCTATTTTCAGTTTTTTATTGGCTACCTAATTACATTATCGTTTGTTATCTTCTTATCAGAGCTATAAATGTGAAGAAGCTGAAATTCGATCATTAATTTATTTACATACAAGCAAATTTGCTTTGTTCTTTAGCGGAAATCGTGACGACTTTTACAGTGAACAAGTCTTCTTCGAGGCCTCAGCAGTCAAGCAACTGAAATTCCGGATGCTGTAACAATATGGCGTACTGCAACATCTTGGGAACATACATACTTATTCGAGACACATTCGTAAAGCTATATTGAATTCAGCGCTCATAGTGGCAGTTGGGGAAGCTTAAAAACCTAGAGTATAGCGAAGCATTACATCTTCAGAGAAGATACTTTCCCTTTCACGTCACCTTCTTCCGGTCCTAACCTTGTTGCCCGGCAGTGCCCTGCATTCCTAATGCTCCTTTCGGCGTCTTATCTTTCCTGTCTTCACTTTCAGGGTCGAAAGAAGGTCCTCACATCGTTAGGGAGGGGTGAAAAAAGTATATCGAGGAAAAACAGTCCTAATTGAGCATGTTGAGTCAGGGAGTGTGTTTCGTAAACTCAAGCTTGTGCGATCTTGAATTGGAGAGAGAGAGAGAGATTGCTGTTGAAGATATTCCATTGCTGAGGAGGCTTCCGGTACATGATCTGTGATTTCAAATCTGTGTTTGAAGTACCCAAGCTTGCTTGTAGCGTGATGTGAATTCCCCCAGCTGTGTCTTACTTCAAATGGTCAGCACACGTTTTGGTTTCGCTACGTGCTTCCAAACACTACAGTCAGCAGAAATTATAAATCATCTGCGAAGTCAGGCGAACAAATAGGTTCAAGGGCGGCGGCAGCAGGGCGCGAAGGGGTGCTTGCACACCCCTTAATTTTCTTCCGCATCCCTTTCAGCACCCCCTACGTTCCACTGAAAACACTTGAAAGAGGTGTCGATATACATACTTTCCTGTGCTGGCGGCAGCCTCAATAAAGATCAGCAGTCGTTTTTTTTCGTCAGTATTGCTGCTAACAATAGTTTCTTCTCTTGTTTATTAAAGTGGTCTGTTTGTGGTTTTCGATAATTGCCTGTAGCTTAGTATGAGTTATGTTTTTCTTTCCTTTTTTTCATTGTTGATAAACGGTATATTTCCGCCTCCTTGTTCATCCTCGCACTGGAGACAAAATTCCAGCTCCAGATCGTGCTCAGGAAATTATTTAATGCAATGCTTGTTGTAACGTGAAGAGTATACCTTTCTTGTTAATACGTTCTATGTATTTGTTTCACGTAACATGTCTAGTAAACGTACCATTTCAGGCTTTTTCAAAAACTGTTAGGAAGAGCCCCAATGTTCACGAAGAAAGTTCGTTGTTGGGAATAGTGCGGTGGAAGGGATTTTAACGAAGACGAAGTTGCTGTCCACTTTACGTTTTGTTTTGAAGTGGCAGACGGAAGGTACATATTATGTATTATGTACTATGTATTTTGTACCTGCATTGGTTACATTGAAAGGTTAAAAAAATGTTGTTTTTAAAGGCAAGGATAATATCATTTTGTATTTCACTATACTGGGTGGGCCAGACTCAATTAGGCAGTTTTCGAACATTAGTAACCAATCAATCCAACAGCACACGGAAAAATGGAAAAGTACATTTTGTTGTCGATAGATGGCAGCATCATACGGTATGCTGTGAACGAGTTCAATACTCTGCCTACTTAGTGCGCAGTGAGGAAAAATCATGGCTGGAAGACGGTTTTCTATCGAGGGCATGTGGAGTGGCCAGCCCGATCACCCGACATCACCCCACCAGACTTTTTCCTTTGGGGTCACCTCAAACACAAGGTGTACGCTAATCCCATTGACAGTGAGCAACACCTGCGTGAGGTGATTGTTCAGGAGTTCAAGAATGTTCCGGTAAACATGTGTAGGAAGGCGTGTAAACATGTTGCTTTACGTCTACAAGCCTGTGTTGACTTAGATGGTGCCCAGGTCGACAACTATCTTGAAAATCAATGACTTATGTGTGTGTGATTCCATTCTTGTAACCATTTTGTAACATTTTTCACAATAAAAAAAATAAAAATAACATCTAATCAAATACTGCCTAATTGAATCAGGCCCACCCAGTATAGTTCAAAAAGACTGCAACGTGTATCTGAACGTTGACTATATGACCACTTTCTTGGAGTATAAGACTTAATACATATCATCATGGACATCCTGCTTGGAAAATGGATATCAATCTAAAGTTATATACTTCACACATATAATTTCATTTCAGTCAGTAATTTATGTTAATCAGAGGCGGCGATTAGGGGTGCAGTTGCCCCCCGCTTTTTGCTACTTCTCCCCCGCAGTATGATAAACCTTATCTACACAGGAAAATTAAACTGTCCTTGCCCCCCTCCCCCACTTTTCAAAGATTGCATGCGCGTTCCATGTTTTCTATATTTTCAGCATCGCACCCCTTAATTTTCTTTCCGCACCCCCTCAGCACCCCTAGATGATTAATCCTGGCGCCGCCGCTAGGTTACATAACGTACACCCAGCTCATTCGTCTGTTGGAGTTCATTAGTAACAACCAGCTAACACTGATCAATGTATCCATGACCAAGTCTCCGATATAACACACGCCACTAAATAAGTAACACTTCAAACACTAACGTTACACAAATGCCGATCTAATGCTACTGTTTCATACAGAAATTGACAGATGCCATGGGCGTCCGGAAGGGGGGGGGCAAGGGGGGGCGTGCCCCCCTTTGGAAATGAAAGTCAACAAAAATTATATATTTCTCACATATAATTTCATTACAGCCACAATAATATGTGCTAATTATTGCATGAATATGATAAATTCAAATTTAAGCAATGTTTTTTGACGGAACAACACTATTATTGAGGAAAATGTGCCTTGTTTGCCCCCCTGAAAAAAAACACTTTCCTTGCCCCTCCCTGGAAAAAATCCTGCGGACGTCCATGACAGATGCCTTTTGAAAAAATCTCTTCTACACTCACAAATAAGAAGTATCTATTTCTTTTCTATTGTACAGGGGGATGCATAAATATTACCAAGAAAGTTGTCCATCGGAAAGTTCATTCTCTTTGTTTTGAAAAAGAAAAAAACAAACGCGAAACAAGTTGCTGACAACTTCATCTCATCAACTTTAATCCTTACCTTCGCAATTAGCCAAAAGTGGCAGAAAAGCGAAGTATAATAAACCAATTCAATCAATTCAAGTTTGCTGACAACCTCTACACCACCATACATAAAAATCCAATCCTTGAAAAAATCTTGGGTCCACGAGAAAATCAATGAAAATAGTCATGTACAATTTGCCACGCAGTAAATTAACCTGGACTGTTTTAAAGTTTAAGAAGTGTACACTATGCTGTTAATTCTTGCAACGTAACTTGTATAACATCATCAAAACCCAGTTAAGGGATTGGAATTCAATTTTTAAATTGTTTAAAGCCTTCTCATCGACCACGTATCGTATGAACTGGAAATTCAGTGTAATGTGCAGTCGCAGTTTTTCATTTGTCAATGCCTGCCGCGACCCAAATCCATTCGTTTGTTTATTCCGGCCACACGCTGTTTCATCCCTAGAGAAGAATCCAATCAGAGGAAGACATACGACCACTCCGTTACCAATTTACCTTCTCCAAGAGAGAAACCAAAAAAGGAAAACCTCGACAAAGACTAAGGGTGAAGTAGATTGTCAGCGCACAAGAATTCGGTCTGGCGATGGTATTACAAGAGTTCTCTGTTGATGGAATAGCCGGGATAAAGGATTACCGAATTCTTCCAGACGCACGGAACCTCTCCTTCAGTTTGTCTGCAACGGAAGGGAAGATTTGCTCTAAGTGATTCGCATCATTTTACTTTCCCAGGAAGCTGCCATCCATCTTGTCCGAGCGAACTACATCTCTTTTCTTTTTCCTCTTTTGTTTCCTTTCCTCGTTAGCTTAAAACATGGTCTTTTGTTGCTGCGACGATGTCCGATGGTGCTTTTGATGACGTAACTTCCGTTCTGTTTCAAGCGACCCTGACGGACACAGCAAAAGGGGTCCCAGAGTGGAGGAAGAACATTATGGAAGGGGATCAGGAAAATGGTCCGAGTCTCAGTGTGCCGGTATGAAGTCATCAAGAACCATGTCAAACAGTAGGGCTTGAGTCGTTTTTGCCCCGTTTCACCCCGTTTCCGCCAAGAGCTCAATTCGCTTAAGTCTAGGCGACTGATGGTTCTAAAAACTAGGCCATATTTTCGGCTACGCATAATATTTCTTCAATCTATCACTGCAATGGAATTTTCCGGCAGTTTACCACTCACAAAAAGTGAAGAAAAACTTCCCATTTTTCGATAAAAACTCAACAGTTTCCTTCTACTCAGTTAACTTTTCAATCTAAATACAAAGACATCAGTTATCCGTCTAATCTTGTGCAACGTCTATGTAAAGGACAGCAGTTTATTTTTTCAGATACTTTACAACGAATGTTACGTTACCAAAAGAAGTGACAAAGTGCCTAGAACGTGCCTTTCTGAAGAACTAAAAGTTTTCCTCGCTTTGTCAAGCACGGAAAGTAAATAGTAAGAAAGAAACGCTTTTGGTAGCTGAACCTAGTTCAAGCTAAGAACACAAGAACGCTGCTTTTTGGACTGAACTAAACAAATCTTTGTCATCAAAGAAAATGGCTGCCGAGAAATCGAAATAGATTTGTGTCCTGTAAAAGCTTCCGATGATCAATAATAATGAATAGAAGTTGAACTTCAAGTTGTTTTTTGGGTTTGTAGTGCGTATTCTGAGATCTTTGAAATTGTTTACATATCTTGCCATGTAAGTTTACTTCAATGTTACAGTAAATATGTAAAGACATAGCCTATGTGTTAATTAAATTTATTTTACATATACAGGGTGATTCAAAAGTCGCGATACATGCATAGCACACTCACTGTTCTTTCCTTTCAGGCAAAGTGACACAATGGATTACAAGGAGCAGCCGGACAGGACGATTACACATGACACCGTAGCCAAGCTTATCGCTTAATTCAAGACGACAGGAAATGTGAAATGTGGCGGATCAGCCAAGGAGCGGCACACCTCGTACGACAACAGATATGGCAACTTCGACAATTGTGCTGCAGGCAGCGACTTCTGAACGCGTTTACGCACACACACACCGATACCATCGGTGGTGTCTCCTCCCTCGATATTGTCAGCAACAAAAAACAATGGAAATTAATGGTGCAGTTACAAACGTAGTCCTGCACGACAAATTTCCTAGAAGGGCCATCATGGGTTGCAGTCGGACCTCCACCGTCTGACACATCCCACCTGCGTCTTAGGTAATGAAAAAGACGACAAAGACCCAAGCCATACAATTTAGCTGGAAGTTGTTTTGAAGCAGAGTGATTCCAACCCTAACATAGCACAATTTGAATTCCGTTGGCACCTAGCACCCTGTGTTTGCAATGGGAAAATCTAGCATAATTTGCAAACTTGCTTCTCTGCGAGGTAGAAATTCTCCTTAAAGGACAATATTTTGAGAAATTAAAAATAAAATTATATTCAGATTTTATTTCCGGTTTAGGAATACGCTTTTCCGACCCTCGCCTCTTCATATTTTCTTTATTCTCCCCAGTTTATCTTGCGAGGAACATTTAATGGCAAGAAATTGGTAGAAAGTTGTGGGACTGACAAAAGCACCCTTTGGGGCCAGTCAAGCCAGTATCGTTCGCATTACGGATCGCAACAAGTGGCACCCGTAGTGCCCGTACAAGTTGCAACTCATGCATCACCTCAGCGAGAATGATCTAAATACAGTAGACGTCGGGAATTTTGTGAATGGGTACAGCGGAAGCTCCGTGACGATTTCGACTTCACGCGTGGCATCCTGGGGCCCGTGAAGTATCTGAGCGACGCTCGCTGAGCAAGGTTTTCGCTCGTTGAGCAGACAAGATCATTTACTTAACACTGTTTGCTCATTGATCAAAATATCAGTGCCTTTGAATAATGTGTGATGAATGTGGCTGCGTCGAGTGGACAAGATTTCAGTGTTTGAAAAGCTATTAATTATGGAAATAGAATAGTTGATGTGAACAAAACTGTCGAAATTTTCATTTTCACAAACTTGCACAACTTTCCAAAAGTATTTAATATTTATTATTTGGTTGGAATAAACAACATTTTAATTTTAATGCAATTACAAAAACTAGAATATTACATTACCTTCTGTTACTTGAACTTCCTCTGTAATTACGCTATATCGCAAGCCGTTAATCATATATTGGTCGTCATCGTCATTCGTCAACCCGCCATACTCATACAGTTTTCTTCTTCCTCCCTTTGTCTCACGACATCGAAACACAAAAACGATATATTCTGTGGCTGAAACCTGTGGCGAGCAAGGTTCAAGTTCGCTCAGCGATCAAGTGAGCAGCGCTCGCCTATTTGGCAGTCAAGTAGCTGAGTGATCACGTTGCTCGCTGAGCGCTCAGATACTTGACGCGCTCATGTTCACCGACGTGGCCAACTCTTGCACTAGTCAGTGGTGAAGTCAATTGCCAAAATATCCGATATTGGAGTGATAGGAATCCCCCAATTGATCGACCTTTCCAAAACGCAATGTGGTGATAAAGTGATGGTCTAGCGTGAGACTTGTTACGCCAACTTAAACGCAGAGTGAGATACCTTGGTATGCTCAAGGATACAACGATGCCTTTAGTTCTAAGCGAAGATGGTGCATTTCCCATCTTGACCGTGTCCTCCACCCCACTACGGTGGGTGCGCACGCCAGTGGCTGGATGAGTTCCACAATCACTGGATTGGCCGCCTTGGACCTGTGGAATGGCCGCCTTGGACCTTTGGAATGGCCGCCACTCTCCCCGGACTTGACTCCGTTGGGTTTTTATCTGTGGGGTCGCTTGTAGGCGATCGTGTATCAGGAGAAGATTAGAAACGTTGGCAACTTGGAACTCCGCATTCTTGTTGAATGTTCTAAGATCTCTGACAAGACACTGCACGCAGTGTAAGCTGAGTGGGTCAAACGCATTGACTTGTACATTCACATCAACGAGGGTCATATTGAACATATTGTGTGACCACAAAACTACTTTGTATGCTATGTATGATGAATCACCCTGTAGATCTATTACGACTATGTGCCCAGGTACACTGGGTTCAGTGTTATAAATACAATAGCAATGTAAAAATACTTATCCTTAAATTGCACTAGTACCTTAGAGGCACAAAGAAGGGTCCATTGTAGGTAATATGATCAGCTCAAAGCTCCGTTCGCTTTATCCCCTTGGAGGCCGAGTAATCCCCAGAGCGGCTTATGTAGGGGCATTATCAGAAATATTCCCACCTGACATAACCCAATTCCTGAAATCGAACTGGTGTATCCTTCCGCGCAATGAAGTGCGTTCAGAAACAATGCTGTATCGAGTTAAAAAAAAAAGTTCGTTCATTCTGTCGACAGTACGCACAAAAATCTCAGTCTTTAAAATAAAGATTTGACAAAAATATTTCCTCTAGGAAACGAAAAAAATACCCCAAACAAATTATTAAATCGACATGTGAAGGCTCGGCTGGGACTTTGGTCAACGCCAGGGAAGTTGTTTTCGGAAAACCACTACGATATTCCAGATTCTGAAAAATTATCTGCATTAAAAATCCTTCCAGAACATTCACGTAAATCTTCGTGTGGTTTGTTTTCGCTCTTATCTACTTGTAGTTAAAATAAATCCTTCCTTATTTTTCAGATTTTGGAATATCATAGCGATTTTTTTGAAAGCATAGTAAATTTAGAAAATGGCTTCACTGCGCCGGCTAAAGATCCAACAGACCATAAAAGAGTAATCGGCCTTTTGTTCTCCAGGCGTGTGTGTATTGGGGGGGGGGGGGGATTTCTTTCCAAGGTAAGGCAAAGGATATATACTTCAAAACTGTGGCAATGCTTTGAATTATTTGAAAAGGGGAATAAAATTGATTTTGCTCTCGAACGAAATGAAAATTTTGACCACTTTCTAAAGACGTTTCATCAATTCTACCGAAAAAAAAGCATCACATTATTGACTAAACCATTTTTAACAGTGCAGACGATATATAGACTGGATTAAAATTGTTACCCAGTTCCTTATGTTCCCATCGGAGTACCAGACATTGTTTTCAGGTGGAAAGAAACAAACTTTTGTTCCAGGAGGGCAAACAACACTTCCCCTGGGAGGGCAATCCTTTATTTTGGAATATTTTAAAAGAAAATAACATTTATTTTACTCTTCACGTAAAGAAAGCACAATGACGAGAATGAAAATTTCCACCACTCGTTTTCCAGAGGGGATAAGAGCTCAATTGGTCAAGGGGTCCCGGGTTCGATACCCGGTGGAGGCACATAGTGGTTGGGACACCACTTTAAGCTGTAGGTCCAGACCAAGCATATCTGAACATAAAGTGGACTTAAAACACTACTCAAGTGCCCCCTTGGCCCCCACTGGCAGGTCTATTTAAAAAAAAATAGTCCCGAAAGGTATAAGAGTAACAACATTTAAATATAAATTACGAACCAAGAGTTTTTCTTTTACACCTATGGACCATTGTTGAAAATGTTTGTTAATTAATTATTGTTGTTGAAATAATTATTTCATTTACTTATGATAATGACATTTCTTGTAGGTGAAACATTTCTGGGAACGTGGAGCGATCATCCAATAGCGATCATCATAATATCTTGAACGCAACAATGGAAGAAACATTTGCATTGTTGGAACTCAACACCGCGGTGCTGCTGACTTCATTAGATCGCCATGGAGAAGCTATTTGCAGTCGATGTCACGAAATCCGATCTCTCGGAGTCTTATTCCCTCTTCTCAAGTGCACCGTCATGGCCGCCGAGCTCTCAATCTAATCCGCTGAAGATCAAAAAACGGAAGGTGACATGAGGTGCACGTGGGTCGATTAATAACCGCTGCGAACAATGCCATCTTCAACTGGTTTCAGGGTGTGGTGCAGTGTGGGTACTTGTAGGTGGCTGCGAGAGTCTCAAGTGCCTCCGAGGTTGCCAACCGCCTGATTCTGACCGTGCATTTACGGCAATGGGCCTGTTCAAAGCAAACTATTGTAGGTGGCAGCACTCTTGTTGTATCCCCACGCTTTTGATGGGCATTTGTTTTCCCATTTAAAAACAATGGGAATTTGATGCTTAACGTACTGCTATTACATTAAATTGCAAGTTTAATTTCATCTTAGCCTCAGAAATTATGTCTGAACAGGATAGATGAGTAATCAGTGCTGTAAAACTAATATATTTAAGAAGACGATTGTTAACAACAGATAAGATATCGGAACTCAAAAAGCCTTAAAATTTGCACAGCACTTGTTTACGTCACTTGCAATTTTCACAATTTAAGTGCTTTATTGTTGTGAATCCGGTAAATAATAATACAAAATAATTCCGTGCAACTGTACTTTTATTTGTGTAGTTGTTATTAATAACGGACTCTTTTCTTTTTACGTGATATACTTTTTCACATGAGTTAATAAATATGGTCCTCTGTTTTATATAATCACATTTATCGAGAAGAATATTTATGAAAAAAATATTTTATATTCTGCTTCATGTCTCGCAACCTCTAGGACTTTATTATTTAAAGGAATTATAATTTTAAAATTGTTGTTACAAAAATACGAGGGGAAATTGTCTGTTTAATACAATGAAAACATACGTTAATATTAAGTTATCGGGTAGGGTATAGTGTCATAGTGTATAATAATTAATATCGTGCGCTTGCGCACCCAATATATTTTTTTCTTTATTATTTTGAGAATTTGTCAGATTCCTACTCCCGCCGTTGAATTACACATACTCGCAACCAGAAGAAAACATAAAGCGTAGTGTAAAAATCTAAATTTTTCAATTATCGACCCATGGCAGCTAGGGACGACTCAAATAACGTCAAGTTTAGTGCTGTTTGTGCACAAACATACTGTACTTACCCCGTTTACGCAACCCTGCCATTGCGCTTTAATATATTAATTCTTAGGTTCAGGAAAATGTAATTTTCGGAAACTTACAACTGGATACATAATCTTAAAGCTTTACTAAACCCATTTTTATTATCGATTTACACGAGAAATTCTTATCTTCGTTGAAAATAACGTCTGAATAGCCATCCCATTGCACTTTAATGTAAAGCTTAGGGCAACCAAATGACGAACGAAATTCTTTATAGAGACACAACAGGGGTGGCGCCACTACCGGAAAAGTTTGGCAATGAACAGCCTCATTGCACGTTCCATATGAGATACAGTCACCGGTAAAAATGAAGGCGTTATGCGGGTTGCCTGCGGTGATAAGTGGATTTAATAGTAAATTATATATCACCGCGCCGTAGAGTTAGGCAACACACATAATGCCTACAGGAAAGCGCAAGTATTTCAGGACCTAGGTGTTCCATTTTATTTTGGTACATTCACCGAACTTAGTAGTAGCGTAACTCCCTTCATTACACAGCATTCTTGACCAAACTGAAATTCGAGCGGCATTGGATATAAATGCTGTATCAAGATACGAATTGTGGCACTACCAAGCGAGGCGAGAGTGGCGGGTTCTAGCCCCACTGTGAGATATTTTTAGCTTACACAAATGATACAGTTTCAGAAATATTTCTTGTAGAGCCAGAACCACATGCGAAAGAGAGATGTAAAGTGAAACACAACGAAATAGAAAGCAAAAGAGACAGCAATGAACAGAGAGAGAAAGGATAGAGACAGGAAAACATATGATAAAGGAAAGAAAAAAAGGGAGATACAGGGTAGTTAGAAAAAGACAAATATACAGAGGCAGAAAGAGAAATAAGAGAGGAAGAAAGATAAAAGAGAAACAGGAAGAAAGAAATAGTGCAAGAGAAGAGAGAAGGAAGAAAAAGAGGAAGAAATTAATAGAGCAGCAGAAGAAAGAGATAGAGAAGAGTAAAGGGGAAATAAACAGAGGAAGAAAGAAATAGAGAAGAGTAAAGGGGAAATAAACAGAGGAAGAAAGAAATAGAGAGTAAAGGGGAAATAAACAGAGGAAGAAAGAAATAAAGAAGAGTAAAGGGGAAATAAACAGAGGAAGAAAGAAATAAAGAAGAGTAAAGGGGAAATAAACAGAGGAGGAAAAATAGAGAAGAGTAAATGGGAAATAAACAGAGGAAGAAAGAAATAGAGAAGAGTAAAGGGGAAATAAACAGAGGAAGAAAGAAATAGAGAAGAGTAAATGGGAAATAAACAGAGGAAGAAAGAAATAGAGAAGAGTAAAGGGGAAATAAACAGAGGAAGAAAGAAATAGAGAAGAGTAAATGGGAAATAAACAGAGGAAGAAAGAAATAGAGAAGAGTAAAGGGGAAATAAACAGAGGAAGAAAGAAATAGAGAAGAGTAAAGGGGAAAAACAGAGGAAGAAAGAAATAGAGAAGAGTAAATGGGAAAAAAACAGAGGAAGAAAGAAATAGAGAAGAGTAAAGGGGAAATAAACAGAGGAAGAAAGAGATAGAGAAGAGTAAAGGGGAAATAAACAGAGGAAGAAAGAAATAGAGAAGAGTAAAGGGGAAATAAACAGAAGAAGAAAGAGATAGAGAAGAGTAAAGAGGAAATAAACAGAAGAAGAAAGAAATAGAGAAGAGTAAGGGGAAATAAACAGAGGAAGAAAGAGAAAGAGAAGAGTAAAGAGGAAATAAACAGAGGAAGAAAGAGATAGAGAAGAGTAAGGGGAAATAAACAAAGGAAGAAAGAGATAGAGTAAAGGGGAAATATACAGAGGAAGAAAGAAATAGAGAAGAGTAAGGGGAAATAAACAGAGGAAGAAAGAGATAGAGAAGAGTAAAGGAGAAATAAACAGAGGAAGAAAGAAATAGAGAAGAGTAAAGGGGGAATAAACAGAGGAAGATAGAACAATAGCGAGAGAGAGAGAAAGAGAAGGGAAAGGACGGAGTGAGAGGAAAAGAGAAAGATAGAAACAGTAGAAAGAAAGATAAAAAATATTTAGTGAAATAGAGAGGTATAGAAAGGAGAGGGCGTTATCTTTCTCACTCTATAATATTAGGAATGGACCAATATGAAAGTTGTGGCGATATGAATGCAGTGACGACATAAAATATGAGGATAAAGATAAGCAATATTCACCAATCCAATTCAAAAGATCAAATTTTACTAGAAGTACTTGAATGTATTTATTCATACTTATGGTATGCATTTGACACGGAAACTCCATATTTAGACATATATTTTACAACACTAAGCCATATGAATTACATGTGTATATCGATACAAAAATAACGAATTGACAAAACTATCGGCACCGTTAAACCGATATAAATTATCTACATCTCTCGATTTCGATTGAGGACACTCATAGTACTCCGGAAGGCAAGAAAAATGGTCCATTTAACAGGAGTGTACGATTTTTAATCGTTCAAAAGTTGGCAACGCTGAGTGGGTCCATTGTGGTGTCGTGACTTCGATACATGCCTCGGATTGCATCATCTTCGAGCAGCTTCTTCACAATGCTCCTGGCTGTGATCACGGTGCGATATCTTCTCCGATGTCACTTCTCGAATCCAAATGGACGCTCATCTCTTCATGATAGCCGCAAGGGTTATAGGTGAGGTATTGCACGCGGTGATGTTGATCTCTTTAATGTGGTACCGCATCAGAAATTGCTTAATCACTTTTCCAGCCTTGCATTACCTTTGTTCAAGGTGCCATGAATCAATGTCCGCCAAGGGCGTACTGAGAGAGGGGGGGGGGTGAATCAAAACTCACCCGAATTATCGAAATGAGAATCCTAGTAATACAGTTTGAAAAATTACAGTAGTAACAATTACTTAAAATGCAAAAAAATTCCTTCTTGCCATAATATTCCATGGCGAGTGCCTCAATCCCATCACGTCATCATTCACATAGGCTTGATCAAAGTTCTATTGGAGAACGAAAACCTCATTTGATCTCACTGTTTTCTTTTATTGATGGGTATGGAACAGGGGCGTATATAGAGGTGAAGGGACTCGCCGAAAATCACTGTATTGCAAGAATTCGAACATCCGTGGCACCAATGTTCTTTACCCCCCTCCTTTATTTCCCCTGTCTGTGGTTCAGATACAATTTTACATGGATTCGTAAAGCAGATTCAAAACAACTACACATAATTTGTTCATTTCAACAGGGACGGCGAATAGGAGGGCGTGGAAGAGGGAAGTTGTCCTCCCCTACTTTTTTCACTTATTGCCCTCGCACTATGGTCTCTTAATGCCTTGTCTCCAGTGATGTGCGTCTACGCGTAAACAACGATAGTCTACATTCTACACGTAGACTATTTTATACACGTAAATTACGTAATCTATGTAAGCAACATGGCGAAAGGTGATAACTTAGCAAAGGGCGCCGTGGAATTAAAAGAAAATTATACTGGGTATCAGTTGCTGATGTGTGAGGAGAACTTTTCATACTCTTTCTTCCAAATTCGAACAATTTCTCACCTAGGAAGAAACATAATATAGGAAATATTCTAGTATTTTATGGGGAAAAGACCACTATTGCCTCACGACTGCCATCTGTTGTTGTTTTTTGCATACTATTTATCTTCTTCCGTAGTTGATAATAGAAGAGAAGATACATTTTGTTGTAAATAGGATTCTTTTCATTTCGTTAGGAAGCAATACAGTTGAAAATGTCACTTTCCTTTCATGAAACACTTGAAAATTAATTTTAATGCACTTTAGATTGTCTACGTAGTCTACGTAAACTACAAGCCAATGTAATCTACGCGTAGATTACGTGTAGACAACGCATGTAGACGTAAACTTATAGTCTACGGCATATCACTGCTTGTCTCCCAAGAAAAAGTAAATTGTCCTTGCCCACCCTCCCCACTTTTATCACCCAATCACCACTACCGATTTCCAATGTATTGGTAATTTATTCTGCAAACACATAGAGGTAACACAACTAAAGAATAAAGTCGGTGGAAGTGTTAATAACAAGAAATTTGCTAGAGATCGAGTTTGGATAGTTCAATTTCATAGCAAATAATGCACCCCTGACGTCAGTCGATCAATATGGCCGCTAGCTAGATATGTGTACTTGAATACAATTGATATCTGTCGTGTTACAAAAGGGTCACACATAGAACATTTGTAACTGTAGCCATGTAAACTTCAGGACATACTCTACCAACCAATGTAAATATTTCAGCCATGTTAAAAAACTCGTTGTTTCTGTACAACTTTGAAACTTCTGTCTATTTCTTTTAGGTTCACCCTGTATCATAAAAAGTGTGAAATTGTATAAAAAAAATATGTACACACACACACACACACACACATACTCACTCACTCACACACACACACACTTAGTACATAATTTAAGACCCGGAACATTCTCAGAGTAAAACCTCAAAGGCATCTATTGATGATCAGTAAGCTCAATGAGCGAAATGAGCATTGCTCCTCTGTTGGCCACGAAGAACACCACATTATAATTCTCTTCTACCTATTTCTCAGCAATTCCAGCAAAGAAGGGGAAAAAAGCCATCGTGTAATGGGAAAAGCAAATGTTAGTACACGGGAAGATTCAAGTTTGGCAAAAGTTTCAGCCAGCGAGAAAAATAATGAACACTCCTTAACGTAATGCTAGGCTTCTCCTTTCTTTGTTTTGCCACTCGGAAAGACACACAGAGGAGATTACTTTATTTAAGACCAATTAACAACTCCTTCAAGGGCTCTTCGCAAAAATGCCTACTTCAGAAAAATGAATGACGTCATTATGGTGTCATTCTGTTTACAAATGCTTTCCTGCAGAGGAGCCTGTTTTAAAACTTTGTCAACAATTTTAACAGGAATCCTTAGGCACTTTCTTTTTTTGCCTCTCCAACTCCCCACTTGTAACTTGAGTGTAAAATGCAATGTTGTTTCTTGTATCTTTCTAAGGGAAACATTTTTGTTGAAGTTTCTTGACATTGAAGCTCTCCTGAATAGCGCATGTTATCTTAATTACTTGTGATTCTACTCTTTGTTATCCTGTCCCTACTAAAAGCAAACGAGACTGCTGAAATATAGAAACAAAAGCTAGACAGCGAAAAGATTCGAATAATTCTTACATGCAAAAGAAACTGACGTTGGTGAAAGTGATTTTATTATGCCACGAACTGTAAAGTATGTGATCCTGCCTTCCATTACAGCAAATGAGAGTAAAGAGTTTTTTAATGGCTTTAAATAGTATTATCCGTTCGGTTAACTATCGACTACTTCGGCTCAACTGACGATTACTACCCAATTTATTCTATCGGCTGTTTCGGCTGAATTTACTTTAACGTTATTTCACCTGGATTAACTCCATCGACTGATTCTGCCCAATAATATACTCTATCGGCTATTTCGGCTGAATTTACTCTATCGATAATTGCACCTTTATTTCCACTATCGACTGTTTCTGCAAAATAATTTACTCTACCGACTGCTTCTGTCCAATAATTTACTCTTATCGGCTATTTCGGCTGAATTTAATCTATCGATAATTGCACCTTTATTTCCACTATCGACTGTTTCTGCAAAATAATTTACTCTACCGACTGCTTCTGTCCAATAATTTACTCTATCGACTCCTTCTGCCCAATAATATACTCTATCGGCTATTTCGATTGAATTTACTCTATCGATAATTGCACCTTTATTTCTACTATCGACTGTTTCTGCCCAATAATTTACTCTATCGACTGCTTCTGCCCAATAATATACTCTATCGGCTATTTCGATTGAATTTACTCTATCGATAATTGCACCTTTATTTCTACTATCGACTGTTTCTGCCCAATTATTTACTCTACCGACTGCTTCTGTACAATAATTTACTTTATTACTATTTCGGCTGAATTTACTTTACCAATCATATCATTCGATTTACTGTATCGACTGCTTCTGTCTAATAATTTACTCTATCGGCTATTTCGATTGAATTTACCCTATCGATAATTGCACCTTTATTTCTACTATCGACTGTTTCTGCCCAATAATTTACTCTATCGGCTATTTCGATTGAATTTACTCTATCGATAATTGCACCTTTATTTCCACTATCGACTGCTTCTGTCCAATTATTTACTCTACCGACTGCTTCTGTCCAATAATTTACTCTATCGGCTATTTCGATTGAATTTACTTTACCAATCATGTCATTCGATTTACTGTATCGACTGTTTCTGTCTAATAATTTACTCTATCTGCTATTTCGGTTGAATTTACTCTTTCGATAATTGCACCTTTATATGGACTGCTTCTTTCCAAAAATTTACTCTATCGGCTATTTCGGCTGAATTTACTCTATCGATAATTGCACCTTTATTTCCAATATCAACTGCTTCTGTCCAAAAATTTACTCTACCGACTGCTTCTGTATAACAATTTACACTTGTCGACTATTTCGGGTGAATTTACACGATCGATATATTGACTGATTTAGCTGTCCAGTTGACGAGTCGTCAATTACGATTGTTTTAATATAATCGTCTAGTATCAGTTGTCTAACGAATATGGGGCCTTCTTGTTGGCGAACGGTAAGGTCGTCGTCTATTAATCAAGGGGTCTCGGGTTCGATACCCGATGGAGACACATAATGTTTCGGACCCCACTTTAAACTGTAGGCCCAGTCCCGATTAGCCTTTCTGTGCATAAAGTGAACTTAAGTGAACAAACTAACGAATATCTCTCCTTTAAACGAAATGCCTGTTTCAACAACATTTGGTGTTAGTACGAGAACTTCAGGACTCACGTAAGGATATACACACGTGAAATCCTGCATATTACAATGCTTCACGTTACAGTAGCAGCAACTCGTAACACCGTAAATTGCAAGAAGTCGGAACAACGACGACGCCTTATAAATTTTCCAACGGTTAAGTACGATGTCTTCCTCCGGCAAAGTTGCAAGCAGCAGACCGCATTATTTCACTATTCGCGTCATTAACATGAGAGGGTTTATTAAGTTCCCGTCTACCCCAAGAGAGATAATAAGTTTCTGCCTTTTGTTTCACTGGCTTAGCCCCTTATCGGGCCCCTCGCACGCTTCTATGGGGGTTTTGCTTGGATTTCGGGAAGAGTCCAGATTTCTAGTTTCTGCGAGAGAGAGAGAGAGAGAGAGAGAGAGAGAGAGAGATTTGCATAATCGGCGGGCGCTCTGATGGCGAATTCTCGCACTTGGCATGAATTTCCGTAAGATATGATTCCGTAGAATTTGAGGATTAGACTCTCTCTCTCTCTGTCTGGAGATATTCTGATCTCCAAGATACACCTTCTTGCGATGCTGAGGCTCCTTGAGAGTTAAATCTTAGAACGGTTGAAGCTGTGAAAACGTACCTGATAACTCTTCCCCCTTATCACTGCTTTCCCAGGTGGCTATAGACTCGAACTGCAGTTTTAGGCTCGTCAAAACGCAAGATTAATCCTCTCGCAATCCTTTTAATCTTCTCTGCATACACTGCGACAAGAATATTCTGGAAAATAATTAATTACGAAATAAATTAATAGCATTATTCTAACTTTAAATCATCAATCAATATACTATTTGTCAATCCATCATTACACTCATTCAATATCTCTTTAAGTAATAAGGGAAAGTCAATCCATAGGTCAAACCTGGGTAACTCGTTCCTTTTGTGGCAGATCGCTCTCGTATGCACGCGTAGAACTCGGAGCGAGCAATGTTTCAGCAGCGTTGTGAGAGGGAAGGAGAGGAGAGAATGGTGCCCTTGGGGTTCACCCCAAGCCTTGTTTGAGTGATTGACTTTTTGGCTAATCGCGGATACGGTATTCGAGCCCGGACCCCTGGAACCAGACCGGCGAGATCATCGGGTTAATTTAATAAGTGTGGGAGCTATAGTGTCAAGACATTTACGTTCACCACGCACTTACGAAATATGTAAAATTAAATAACATGACATTTACAGATATTATGAATACTTTTCTCGATGCTTTAGATTAGAAACTTCGAGTTTAAATGAAGATTTGTGGATCTGTATAAGCTTAAGAGTGTGATGAGATGAAGAGGTTTTATTTTCATCATAAGTGATAAAATTTGGCTTGACACTCTATCCCCGACCCCTCCATGCTGTCTTGAACAACTATTTGCTAAATCTACGAGTTCACCAAAAGCCCACCTAAATGATGAAGTGGTTAGCGTAGCGGGCTACGACACCAGAGGTCCCGGGTTCGAATCATGGTCTGGGAATGGGTATTCTTTGCTAGTGTACGTTCATCAATTTAATCATATCATCATCATCGTCACGATTAGTCACAAGTAACAGAAAAGTGACGCTCAATAACAAAATTTAAATAAAATCAGAACCGACAGTTGACATGAACGGACAGACGGATGTGATCTTCTAATAGATATATTTCTTATCAGCCTTGATGGCCAAAAATCAAAATCTATACAGATCCATACTTTAATCTATTCTTGAATGTGATCGGCTAGATCCGGATCAGTCCATCCGGTACACCTATCTCCCACGACCCAGATTCACGTATTAACATTGATTCCAGATTATTCAACAAGAGGGCGCTGTTGTGGCCGTGTATGAGGTTTTGTTTTCGCCGCAATGTCGCTGATTGCGGTGTGCTGGTCTCTTGGTGACAAATGATTGGTTGGAGTGAAGATCGATGTAATCGGATAATAAATATTGTAGCAGAGAGATGAGCTTCCGTTCAAAGCTTGAGAAAAAAATGGGGCTGATTTGACATCCCAAACCTTCACCTAGAAACGTTTCAACACAAGGGCGTTTCCAGGGTAACGAGTTAATGGGGAGTTAACGAATTAACCAATCACGTTACTCTACACAGAGTAAAACTGGTATGGGTGAATTACCAAAACAAGTTTAGTTTGGGCATCGCCGATGGCGTAGTGGTAACGTCGTCGCCTTGTAATCAAGGGGGCCCGGATTCGATACCCGGTGGAGGAACATAGCGGTTCGGATCCCACTCTAAACTGTAGGTCCAGTTCCGATTAGCCTATCTGTGGATACAGTGAACTTAAAACAACAATTCAATCAATCAACAAGTTTAGTTAAGCTTTCTGGTAACCAAAACATAAAATTTGGTGCTCTTCGTTAAATTGGGTAACTGTAAGCAATGTGCAATATTACTGAAACAATATGTTTCTGTCAGTGGCATATTCTGGTTTGGCGCAACAATTAATATTTATTGTATATATTTATTATATAGCCCCTATCTAGATGAATTAGATATAATAGAAATGAAACACGAATGTTGTTTGAATGACAAAAACAGGAGTCGGACAATTTCAAAACTTTCAAGCAGTTTCAATATTTTTCATAAAATTTCCCTTTTCCCCGAGAATTGGATCTGGATTTCCTTTCACCAAGGGAAATTTCCCTTCATGTAGCAACACTGCCTCTGCCAATCGTGGCACAGAAACAGAAAGGAACAAGTAGGTTTTTCCCCCCAACGCTGTTTCCAGCAACTGCTCTAGTCAAGTGACCACTATGCTAACCAACATGCAGGTTAATAACTATTAGTGCCAACTGACTTATGGCCTCCACAATGTTTATTCTTTTCTAAATTGTTATTTTTTTTATCTTTCCGCGTACGGGGTGGTCCCTCCCAGCTACGTCTCTGTCCGTAATATTCGCACTTGCTTCCCTAATAAATCAAAACCGGAAGTGACATGGAGGAAGGAGATTGTGATCCTCAAGGGATACTGCAGCAACCATGACGACCAACACAACGATAACAAATAAAGGAAACAGGGATGTCACTCTTCTCCTGAAAGAAACAAATAACCAAACGGTATTTAAGTATGAAACAATATTCATAAATCGTGGCGGCGATCGTCGTAAAAAATCAAAAGTCAAGACTCGAGAGATGCCGATCAAAGTTATAGCCTGGTACTGCTCTCCGCGGGGAAGAGAAATCGGCGTTTGACACGTCGCGTATTGTGCTTGACTTCTTTTTCCTCTGGGAACATAAATTCTTCATTTTATGTCATTCCTTTCTCCTTATTGTCCTTTTCTTTTGTCTCTCCTTGGCGCTTACGTCTTTAAGTAACATTTTACAGAACCGCTGAGCGAAAGCGTTTACGCCGACCTTCATAGCGTAATGGTTACAGTACTGCAGTGTTCAGTTAATCAGGCACTCTTGTCGTCGAGACTAACCATTGTGAAAGGTCCAATGTGATTTTATGGAAATACAAAAAAAGCTATATTTTCCTTCCTTGCGCATTGGTCCACTTGATGCACAGATAGGCTAATTGTGACTGGACCTACAGTTTAAAGTGGGATCTGAAGCACTGTGCGATGAGCCTCCACCGGATATCAAACCCGGGACCCCTTGATTACAAGGCGACGACGTTACCACTACGCCATCGGCTATGCCCAAACTAAACTTGTTCTGTTAATTCACCCACACCAGTTTTTCTCTGTGTAGAGTAACGTGATTGGTTAATTCGTTAACTCCCCATTAACTCGTTACTCTGGAAACGACCTTGTGTTGAAACGTTTCTAGGTGAAGGTTTGGGATGTCAAATCAGCCGCCATTTTTTTTTCTCAAGCTTTGAACGGAAGCTTAAAGAAGACCCCTTGCCCATTGGAACACATCGTGAACATTCAGATGGGAGGGATGGGGAAGTTAGAGCCCAGTAACATGCACAATTCCAGCAATTTATGGAGGTGATATGATCAGCACCACGCTCCAACAGCTTTACCTCTCGCCCCACGGTATTAGAGGCTGGGTGAACCCATGACCACCTTTTCAGGGATATTTATAGAAAATTCTCCACCTGAAATCATCACCCACTCGTACACTTCTTTCATAAAATTACCAAAATATTTAGTGAAAATTACCAGATTTAGTGAAGGTTGGTAACCTTTTATGTTTACCGTTACGAAAAAGGTTAACTTAACGTTTTCTTAATTCAAACGAATGCGTTTTTTGTGTGTGTATGATTATGTCTTTTCGATTTGCGTAGTGATAACACTCGTTGCTTTGTAATCAATTGATTGGATATTATTAGATTAAATGGTTATAATATTATTATAACAATAATATTTTATTGAATATCTTTAATTTTTCAATTGTCAGTGGATGCACATTGCACAGTGGTTCAGTGGTCCCCACCTTAATCTGTAGGACCAGTCCCGATTAGCCTATTTGTGCGTACATAAATTGAACGTAAAACATACTTAGAAAGTAAATCAAACTTTACAACATTTCATCGGATAAAATTATTACATTTTGAGCTTGCAAGTAAATAATATTGACTTCCGTATCCCTCCCAGTAACCTCTCTATAGGGAGTTACCAGGATAGAAGTGGGGGGGGAGGAAAAGGGGTGGAAATATGGTTAAGGATAATTAGCAGAAAATTTTCTTCGAATGGCTTAGAATCCTTACCAGGATTACCTGCTAGTCTTCGACTCCAACACTAAATTATTAAGTATTTACGAAACAGCGACAACATGAGATCCTCATAAATTTTGCTTATTCCCTTCCGAATTTCTCTCCCCCCTTCCGAAACAGTGTGCTTTCATGTGGCGGGAAAATTCCCTCTAGGTGGAAAAAGTTTGTCCCTTGTGGGGGAAAAAAGGGAAATTTTTCTCGAAACTGAAAACACTGGGTGTATTGAAGGAAATCACCGTACTTTGCTCCTACAGTCTTAATCAGACATTTATTAGACAGGATTTTAGAATCTAGATGAGATTCTCATTACATTTGTCTAATGCTGCTTTGAACTGACTAACCATTATCCTGTTTCGCTTGTGTTCACAATTAGCTAAGTCTTAAAGCAAAGGACCTTGCATTTCGATTTTATCTTCATTAGATACACACACACACACACACACACACACACATACAAGAGCGGTGTGGTAAGAGTATAAGGGACGGTCATCGCTGCAGGCACTCAATGGTAAAAACGTAGGCTAACGAGGCTCTGGCGCCGGGATTCAAAGTCAGTACATCGGGCTTGTATTATTTCGTCCATATATGATTTTGTTTGTACCTTCATTTTTTAACGTAAATTATTTTGCTCCCCTTTTCTGTCATTTTGGCTAATCGAGACGATGAGGATGAAACAGCTAAAGGGACAATAACAAAATAATCCATACATCAGTAGCCATATCGCGAATCAGTCGCTCAAAGCACTCGGCCACCTTATTAACTATGAGAGTGATTTATCCACACACACATCTAACACCACCCCCAAATTTCCTTAACACTCCACCCACAATTGTTTTCACAATGCAGAGGGGAGTTCTGGATAAACCCCTGGTACAGAGGGAGAGAGAGAGAGAGAGAGAGAGAGAGAGAGAGAGAGAGAGAGAGAGAGAGAGAGAGAGAGAGAGAGAGAGTCCAGACGCCAGAACCTCGCTAGTCTGCAAAGTGCTGGAGAGAAATATAGGCCTATATATACACACACACACACACACACACACGGGGTGAGTCTAAAGTCCCTGACCACACCTCATAAAATGAATGGGAATGTAGATTGCAGCAATTGGTCATGGTAATAATATGTTAGGTCTAGGGAGAAACTTTTTGGTGCATGTTATGAGAACGTCCGCCATCTTGGTGACCGCCATCTTGGATCCAATATAATTTCTTTAATGGGAAGGGGGCATGTGGGGTATGGTTTTGGGCTAGAATTTCACCAACAAGAATTCAGTGGTGAATTCAGATTTCTATACGTATATATATATATATATATATATATATATAGAGAGAGAGAGAGAGAGAGAGAGAGAGAAAGTGAGAGAGAGGTGGTAGAGCGGACGAATTCAGAGGTTCCAGGTTAGAATTCTGGGACCTGCAATTCATTGTAGTTCTTCCTTCATCTTTTTTATCTTCATCGCCGCGATTAGCCATAGAGAGAGAGGGAGAAAAACAGAGTGAGGGAATGGATAATTTATGACAGAGATTTGACTAACAAAATATCATATTAATTCTTGAACGAGTTATAATGCTTTTGTATGGAACTGAAGGGAATTTTCAAGTCAGAACGGGAATTTTCGTAGTCGAAAGCGACGAACATCCCTTAGTAATAACTCGGGGAAACACTGCCAGAATCCCACTTTCAACCCATTAAAACCCACCCCTGCCTCCACTGCTTAAGCCGTCTTCGAATACGGAAGGGGAAGAAGGGGTTGCGAAAATTACACCACGCAACTTCACTCTCTTTACAGTCGTGCTTATGTTTTTTCCCCTCTCTCCGCTTGCTATTTGCACTGGCGCATGCGCACTAATCCCCGGATTAAAGGTCGCGCTAGGGATGTGTTTTCACTCCGTCCTTTCCGCCTCTTCTTCTTTCCGTGCGGTAATCGAATTTCGCCTTGTTACTTCACTTTGCGCAATCACGATAATTCTCGTTTACTTGTCCACCAACACCGTCAAGCACCGTCTTGCTAAGTTTCGGCCCTGCATTACCCTTCACTGCGGCCCTGTGCGCATACAGGGTGTCTCGCAGCCCCGTAGCGTATACAGGATGTCTCAGAACCCCGTAGCGTATACAGGGTGTCTCAGAACCCCGAAGTATATGCAGGGTGTCTCACAGTCCCGTATCGTATACAGGGTGTCTCACAGCCCCGTATCGTATACGAGTACAGGGTGTCTCACAGCTCCGTATCGTATACAGGGTGTCTCACAGCCCCGTAGCGTATACAGGGTATCTCACAGGCCCGTAGCGAGTAGTAGTCTAGGGGGGGTGCTTTAGCCTAGAATATCATGCACAGAGGTAGTGTTGCCCACGAGACGAGACTTTGGCCTGTCTCGTCTCGTGGAGTCTCGTGGAAATGCTGTCTCGTCTCGAAAATATTAGTTTGTCTCATGACACATGGTCAATCTCGTCTCGTCTCGAATTTTTAAAAGCCTGTCCCGTCTCGTCCCGTGAACAACACTACACAGAGGGCGCCATTCAGAACCATTGTTTTATGACAGCAAGGTCAGAATGTGCAAAGGGAAATTTACACTTGGCAGAAGTAAGAGGAGAAGAAAAACATGCAAGGTGTTACTCGACCCTTGTTTCAATTGAAGATTTTCAAGTGATGAAGTGACCCCTAGATACTTACTTGAGGGGACTCACCACGCGAAAATTGATATCACCATTCAACTCGGTACATGACGTTTCCTATTTGACCACGTAGCGAAAAGATCTCTATCACAAATTCTTGTCTATTCTTGAGGTTGATACGAAGTTACAGACTTAACCTGTATATGTTTTCTGTTCCTCAAAGTAGAAATACATGGTATGTATTGAAATATGTTCTTCACACACTAAAACATAACTGAAATATTTTAAAATATGGTAAACTTATTTCTTAATGAGAAATCTACGAATCTTTCAATATAACCTATCTTATTTTTTAATGAGTTTTTCTTTGTTCGCTAATTTCCAAAATTTTAGGATGTAAATGTCACAAACCATGGCATAAGAAGAAAATATCGAAGGACTCACACAAAATGTCGGTGTTTGTTAGCGTTGGATAGGGGCGCCAAAATATCTAGCTCATTACAATACCGACAAACGCTGACAGTGTGTGGAGAAACAAAACCGAACAACTTTTCTTGATAACGATCCACTCCTTCAGACTATCTCCATTCTATCTCAGAAATATGTGGGGCAAGGCCACGCATAACGGTAGAGAAATGGAAAAAGTGAGTGGGCGGAGCGAAGCAGCGCGCGCTGCTTCAAACATCTGGTAGCTGCAGCCGCGTTTTTCCCTCCATGCATTCACTTTCCCTCTCAAGGTGGTCGAACCCTGCTTGCGCAGAGACTTGCTTTCGTTCGCTTCATCCAGAGATCCTTGGGCAGAGTGTACTGCTTCGAATTCTATTCTGGATGTATGCCAGTGGCGTAGCATGGGCATTTCGGGTGGGAAGGCCAAGTCCGAAGGAAGGGTCGGCCCTTTCTTGCTTAATAATTTACTTATGGAATTAGTCGCCACATGTATTGTTTATTTGCCTGAAGTCAGCTGGGTTTTCAATCAAACATCATTCATGCATGTTTTAGATGGAAAATGAGATGCCTCACTATGCAACAAATGTTTTGAACTCTGGTGTTTTATACTTTTCGGTATGACGCAAGTCATTAAAAAACCTACCTGGATCACAACGCCTCTGCACAACAGTAGACGTCATTGTTGTGGGTGATCCAACTACTGATTGATTTGGTTTATTTTACTTCGCTTTTCTACCATTTTTGATTAATCGCGGATATGAATATGAGTGATGATATTCATGAAGTTGATGAAGGGACACTCACAAAGAACACCCGTGCTCACGGCGGGATTTGAACCAGGGACCTCTGTCGTCTTGGTGCGCTGTGAAAAACACTCTGATACGGAGGTGGGTGGATGATCCAGCTATCGTACACTCTTCTGACGTAACAGTGCCGGTTAGCAATTCAGACTACTGTTTATTGCATCTTGAGAATAAACATTTTAAATTAATTTTGTCCAGAGACCATTCGAATGCTAAACATTTCCATTGACACAATATTAAGCAGTTGGATACTAACGAAAAAATAATAATATATATAAAAAATAATAGTTTTGCGGGTTAAGTGGTAGAGCAGCTACAGGATGAACTTCTACCACGAGGACTTCAGCAACTTGTTTGACAAAAACTGTGTTGATCTTTTAGTTTTTTATGCACATCGCTGTTCGCGCGATAAATTATACTAGTACAATGCAGTGGTCATTAAGAAATGGTATATTTGAATTTGGTAAAGTTACGTCAGTCAATATTGCGTATTGAAGCATTACACAGCACGAGCGCGAAGAAACAAGTAGGAATTCTGCTTCTGTCGTCTGCGTCGGAAGGGTCACATGAGCCCTAGAACCAATCACGTAGCTCTTTGCTCCGTACGCCGGCGTTCAAGAGAGCATTGCGGGCGTGCCGTCGAGATCCAAGCTTTCCCTCCAGATAAGCAGCAAGGAATATAGAGTCCTTTACGCTAAACCTGCCCGCCGTCCGGTCAGCAAAGGCATTGGAAAAAAATGCTAGAACGAGTGTTGTTAGCGGAGCGTTGCAAGCGGATCGCGAAAAATAGATATTATAAGACCATGAAGGTCAAACATGTATGACATTAGTCAAGTTTTACTTTATATTTAAAGCATTTACGCATTTTTTAAATTTTAAATCAGAAAACGCCGGGCGTATGGGCGTACTATAACGCTACGCCACTGATGTATGCAACCACGAAGCACAGCTCTAGGTTGAGCTCGTCAATAGGGCTCCAATCCATTAATATATATCAGAAGAACTGAGGCTTCTTACGTATACAGGGCCAGTGAGATCGATTAAACGATTGGTCGAGGGCTGCATTACACTAAATATAATGCATCGAAATAAGAAGTGTCATAAATGCAAAAAGCTGACCACATCGCAGATCGTAGTTTGGACAACCTTGTCATAAAAACTTCTGATATATCTATTATGGCTTAGAAACAGAAAATATAGTCTAACATATTGCTAAAATTACATAGTGTGGAATTTATTAAGTATTACACAAAATCATTCTATACTTTTGCGATGAAATGCGCTTTACAATACATTGTTGACACCATAAAGACAAAATAAAATGATTTTTTTTTTTGGGTGAGGAAAAGAATGCTTTATTGCACTCTATATCCTTCTAAAAACAGAAGAAGAAGGCAAATAAAATTTATTTAAATGACAGGTACAAGCATCATTATATGATCAGTTTATGATCAATAAGGTAACGAAAATATGATTTATACCATGGTTGGGCCAAAAAATGGTAAAATCACCCATTTATATGACAAGTAAACTAGCGTCATCTTTCACAAAGACTTGAAGCTCCAGACATAGCTATAGATAAGATATTCTGTGTAGCCATGCAGAGGAAAGTATTACCTCAACAGGAGAGATTTAACAATGCAATAATTCAATGTGGTTTTCATATTATTAATGATACAGTTTCGGGTAGGCATGATTATGATTTATTTAATAACTATTTATTGCCTTAACACCACTTCATTATTTTTTCAATTATTTCAATATTCGTCATACAGATGGAGAAAGCCTTCTAAAAGTATTTATTCATATTATTTTAAGTAATATTTGGGTACTTAACCATTAGAGTTCCGAATTTAAAAACAAATTAAATACTTAAGAATAAACGATAATATTACTATGAGGAGATATTAAGAAATTGTTGTTTTATACGCTCCCCCTTCAGTAACCCCAATTTTCATTTATAATAAATAGAACATGATATCAAGTACATTACAGTAACCTTGTAATTATTCCATCGGCATCTATGGTGTATTTGATTGAGTGATTGATTTGCTTTCTTTTACTTCGCTTCTTCTGTCACTTTTGGCTAATTTGCAAATATGGGGATGGGTGATGATATGATGAAATTGATGAATGGACACACACAAACATCCATGCCCAGGCCAGGATTCGAACCCGGGACCCCTGGCATCGTTGCGCGATGTGCTAACCACTCCGCCACGGGGGCCGTCATTTGTCTACGGTGGCTATACAAATAACCAAAGTGTAATCTATTTCCGAAGAACCTCCGGTTTTATAATATGAACATTCTTTAACTGCCATTCTAAAACAAATCATTTTAAGCAGTCGAGGACAATTTCATCCTTTCTTTGTTTTATGTTTATATTAATCTACTAACTGATTGCCCGGCGTTGCCCGGGTATTTATTTATCCCAATCTTGTATTAGACAGGAAAATAGTGAATTCTAACTATAGCGTAAAATGTAAATAATTTTAAATGTGATCGTGAATGTCACCAATTAGCTTAGCGACTCCGAAAACTATGGATTCGACACTAATCTAGGTCATTTGTGGCATTGTTCACCCCTCTCACCCCCCATGCCGATAGGTGATGAACTTGGAGTTGAACCGCATTGGGAGTGTCACGAAAACTATGGATTCCATTCGCAACACAGCCTGAATGTTAGACAACCTGAGAAACACTATCGTTGTGCGGATTGCATAGAGTCACGGATGTCTGTTTGTGCGGAATTTAATATCGGTCGTTCTCGATTATTTTTACATGCCATCCCTATGGGTGCCAGGGATGTCTTACCTATACAGTATTTCTTTCCAGGTTGCAAGTGACACGTGTACCAAGTGTGGTTGAAATAACTCCAGGCGTTCGACAGTTATTGCTGAACAAACACACACACACACATATACGCACATACATCCATTTTTATATATATAGAAGATTTCTCACCTGTTACATGCTGTTCCATTATCTGTAACTTTGTTGTACAGTACTACTAGCATTATGATTGATTGATTCATTCATTTAGTTTATTTTACTTCGCGTTTTGTGCGTCTTGGCTAATTTTCGAAGATGGGGATGAGTGATGAAATGATGAAATTGATGAATGGACATTCACAATCAACCAAGCCCGAGAGGAATTCGAACCCGGGACCCTTGGTGTCGCAGCGCGATGTGCTAACCACTCGGCTACAGGGTCAGGATGCTACTACTAGCATTAAATGTATGAACATTATTTTTTGTGTGTGAGGAGCAAAAGACTATTAAAAGTAGCTATAAATAATGAAAAAACAATATTGTAATTATAAAAGTAACCCTACTAAATACAAGAAACGACGACTAGTAATTATTAATATTGTGATGATGAGAATGACTTCAACTGCTCTCTATCAAGCTCAAGAAATATATAAATAGTGTAGTTTGATCATATACACAGAGCACCCCTCATTCTAAGCCCTGCATCCTGTATACATCCCTTGAGCGCAAATCTTGACGTCGTACCATGGTTTAAATACCAGCATTCTTTACACAAGGAAAAAGTGTTTGTTTGAAATAATAAATAAATAATAGTTTGTGATAACCAAATATTTACATAAATTGGCGACAAACTAGCAATTGTTCATCAGAACCAAATTCTCTTGGTAAACCGTTTAGAGTTACCTAATCTTTTGGTAAAAAGGTTATCAATTTTGTTATGGCTTCCAAAAAACCTAACCAAATGTGTTTTTGATAATTCAAACAAATTAGCTTATTCTCTGTAAGCACAGATTATACTCCTATAACTTATATGAAGAGAAGATGGGCCTCCCCGATGGCGTAGTGATAACGTCGTCGCCTTGTAATCAAAGGGTCTCAGGTGGAGGAACATTCCACAGTAGTTCAAATCCAACTTTAAACTGTAGGTCCAGTCCCAATTAGCCTATCTGTTTATTTATTTATTTATCTGAACAGAACAGGCGAATGCCCAATTATAGTTACATATTTTCTGATAAACATAAAGTATGTCGACGCAAAATAAAGTATAGTTATTAAAAACAAAAACATTAAAATAATAATACAAGTACGATTGAAAGAGTAACATAAAATGTCAGACGTAACTATCCAATACAAAAATTGCCTACATGAATACGTACAAATAATATTTATACACTCAATGTTTCAGATCTTAACCACCACGACCAAAACAAAATACATACTTACATAATGCATTATAATTTACATGAAATATGATATTGATATAAACACAGTAAAATTAAATGATGGAAGATGTAACCTAGGGGCTTGTCTTTATAACATTATGAACTATAGTGAAATAAAATAAAACTTCATTTTGGAACTGAAGTCCACATTCGTTCTGAGTATTTGAATGAGTTGATATTTAAAACAAAACATTCGGTAAACTATTAATTAATAAATATTAGCATAATTTTACAGTCAATTTTTATTCACTTATAAATCTACAGTAATATTTATTTATTTTATTTATTTATTCATTGACCACAACAGGCTAATGTCCAATTATAATGTTGTACGTAATTGAGTATAAACTAAGAAAGAAATATAGATTTACAAAAAAATACGTTCATAATTACATGGTTGACATTTATTCTTCTAGCCTTTGAATATATTTTTTGAATGTTTCAATAGGCATGTGAAATATATCTAATTTTGGTTCCCTTTCGGAACATCTGTTGTACAGTTCACACATTCTCCTCATTTATCTATGATGTTCGATCTTCTGTTACTACAGTAAAAGAGGCCCCCTTTGGATCGTGTCTTGGAGATAGGAAAACGTATGTGTATTTGTTCTAGTAGATGTTGTACCTGCATGTTATTGTTCATGATTTTGTACAAGAAACAAGAGCGATTGCATCTTCCTTCTTCTGCTGAGAGAAGGCAAGTTGTGTTGTTTACAGAGGGAAGGGAATGATTCGTATATGCCTGTTTCTTTTTAAGTGGCGTCCCCTACGAATTTAGACTGTAGCATTTAGATTTTATGCGTGTACTTTTTGTCCTAAGGAGCCCATGTATCTGCTGCGTATTCTACTTTGCTTCGGACTAAGTCGTTAAATATTATTTTCATTATTTTCTTGTTCATAAACTCTTTACTCATTCTAATTGCGTACCCTAGGTTTCTGTGTACCTCATTTACGACCCTTTCAATATGTGTTGCAAATGTGTATTGAATCAAATGTAACTCCTAGATCTTTCATCTCGCTTACCATTTAATTTTTGTGTTATTTATTTTGTAATTGAATTCAATTTGCTTTCTGTTGAGAGAGTATGGCATTGCGAAACATTTTCCTATATTAAGATCATTTATTCTGCACCATTTCGTTACTGTATTGATTTCATTTTGTAACGATTTGCAGTCATCAATATTTCAAATGGTCCTACCGAATTTTAAGTCATCCGCATATAAGAGTCTGAATGAGTCACACATGTACTTTGCTAAGTCATTGATTAAAACTGCCTCCCCGATGACACAGTGGTAGTGTCGTCGCCTTGTTATCAAGGGGTCCCGGGTTCGATACCCGGTGGAGGCACAAGTGGTTCGGATTCCACTTTAAACTGTAGGTCCAGTCCCGATTAGCCTTACTGTGCATAAAGTGGACTTAAAACACCAAATTAATCACCAATCAATAATTCACTAAAATTAAAAACAACAGTGGTCCGAGATTCGAGCCCTGGGGGACTCATGAGAAAACTGCGAACTCTTTTGTTAAAATTCCGTAATAAGATACGTTCTGCTTACGGTCTTTCAGATAGGAAGCAAAGAAATGAAGTGCTGGTTTGGAGAGGTCATGACACGAGAGTTTACTTAACAAAATATCCGTCGTTTACTCTATCGAAGGCCTTCGATATATCTGTATAGATAACATCTACCTGTTTTTTTCTTCTAAACTAGTTGCAACGAAATGACTTAGGAGAGATAGGTTCGTGACAGTGGATCTCCCCGGGACGAAGCCGTGTTGGTTTGTAGATATTACTGGGGATATGTGTGACAACAATCTTTGATGAATAATAATAAAGTGGACTTACAACAACAAATCAATGAATGAAGGGAAGATATAAGAAGAATGTAAAGTAGACAAATAGTAAAAAGAAGGTAAATAGGATTGTAAAAAACACTACAGGATGTAGACACATCGATCGCGGATTTATTATATAATACCAAGAACTGCACATTGTCCCCCAAAGAAGAATTTTAATTTCTCAGACCATTGAAGCCACTGCTCAGTTTTCTAATCTCCTCCGACCACTGTTCTCGGCCGCTGACACTTAATTTATCATGGCGCTATAGAAAGTCTTTCATTGAAACAATGGAGTCTTTTCATCAATCTCCGCCAACAATAGTCAGGAGACTTTTTTTGGAGGTCCTGTTTGGTCTCCAACAACTCCCTCCAACGAGACTTCACCCGCCGAAGTTGGTCGCGGGAGAGAGGCCGATAATGAAATGTCCAATTTCGACTTGACAAATTTGTCTCCCTCACTCCCTTCCTTCTCCGCTTGCTTTTATCTTAGCCGCAAATCCACTCCTTGAATTATCGGAAATCGTATTCGGACGCGGCAATCAGGCGAGATCTGAATTCGAAATAAAGAAATCGATTGTTATGGCTTTTCTTTTTCTCGTTTTCGACCACGAGGCTGATCCAAGGGAGAGAGAGAGGTTTTCGCAGGCTGTGCAAAGAAGATATAATGGCCAAGTACTGCAAAAACGCAGGGTGGCGACAATGACAGGGGAGGAAGGTAAGAAATTGTAATTCTCTTCTATTGGTAGGTAGTACCCTATACGGGAAACCAATAGAAGAAAGCACAGAAAAACTGATTCTTTAATGAACAAAACACGTTTGGTTATGTTTTTTGGTAATCAATCATAAAAATAGAATTGGAAGCAGTTACTAAATTCGACAATTTTGACGAAAGTTTCGTTAACTCGCCCAAGGCGGCGCACTTCATGGAGCCCTACGTCAAATAAAAATAATTGTTTATGTGCTGTTTATTACAAGTTTATAGAACGCTGGTGCTTCCAATTAAGCAACTAATCTTTTATTTCCTGACTTCGTTGCTTTGACATACTTAAAAATATCCAAAATTATTGAAGTCACATTCTAAACAAGATACTACATAAAAATCACAAAATTCAATGAGAAGCAAACAAGAGAGAATTATGACTAAAAATGTGATTGGATATGATTTATAATTGATTGATAGGACAAATAATAATTTTACATTGATTACACCCAGTTCTTTTCTAATGAACGTCGCGCCAGTAGCACAACTGAAACGAAACAAAAAATAGCTTAGAAAAATATCACCCCCTTCCCATTTAAAATTCTGAAGTTGAATTTAAGATGGCGGACATCAAGATGGCCGCCGACCACGCGGGTGGCGTCAATGTGGTCCCCCCTTGGCCTGATAAGGATTGGTCATCACCATTTCCATGTTGCGTGATGCAGTAGCCTTGTACCGAGGGTGTTAAGTGACTTTTTGAGCCACCCTGTATAACCAAGCATCTTCTTTGCTCTTTTGCAAATTTCTGAAATGCGCTCATCAAATCTGAGAGAGGAGTCTATTAATATTCCTAAGTCTTTATGGCCATCGCACACTTGGATTTTATTATGATGAATATTAGTTGGAGACTACGTAATGAACGTTCTTAGTACATCTTAAAACTTTACACTTTTTCAAGTTAATTTCCATTTCATTAATCTTGCACCATAGTTAAAATGTGCTAGATTTAAAACATGAAGTAACTTTATTGATAAAAACAGTAAATAGAATTGGCACAAGTGGCGACCCTTCAGGTACCTCACAAAAAAATTATTTTATAGAGGAAATTGTTTCACCAATCTTAACAGAGAACGTTCTATTTAAGAGAAAGTTGGAAAACCATTTTAGAAATCGTGGTGATAATCCCATTTGGTCGAGTTTATAAATTAATAGCTGATTGATGACTGACACTATCAAAGGTTTTAGACAAGTCAATAAATAAGATATCAGTCTGAGATTGCTTCCTAATGTTCGATTTAAGTGAGTCTATTAAATCCAATACATTTGTAATAGTAGACCATTTTCTAAAAAAAAATTGCTGATTTCCATCAATATATTGTTTAAAAGAGAAAGACAAATAGTCAGAAATTATGTGTTTAAAAACCTTTGCCATGGCATTTAATATAGTAATTGGTCTATAATTACTATTATCATTGACTTTTCCATCTTTGTTTTAGTTACAGGTACAATAAACATATTTTTCCAGACATCTGGAAATATTCCAGAAGTGACATATTGTCAATTTTAGTTAACAATGGTACATCTTTGTTTGCCTTCAAAAGAAAATTAGGTATGCCATCAGGACCTATTGAAGACCTGCCTTTTAGTTTGTTAATTGTATCACTTACATCCTTTTCCAAGACAACACGTACATCATTAAGTTGGTGTGTGGATGAAGATTAATATTTTTAACATTACCATGACTTCTTTTTGAGAAAGATTTGTAAAAAATCTCACAAAAGGCATTAGCAATATCATATTCAATATCATATTCATTGAACAGAGTATCTCATTATAATAAATAATTTCAGTGATAATATTTTCTCTCTTCTTTCTATTAAAGTCAAACCAAAGAGCATTCCTGTCACCGTTAACATTGTTTTCTAAGGAGGAATAGTATTGGTAATTTACATTTCAATATTCCATTTTAACATCTTTCCTTAATTGGGAATAAGTACTGTAATATTCACCCTTATTTGTAAGTTTAAATTTATCGTGATATGTTCTCTGTCTAATGATCATTCCCTTTAATTTCCTTGTCATCCAAGGAAGTTGACTGTTTGTTCTTTTAACTTTTGAAGGAATATTGTTCTTTAATATTGTATACACATCACTAGTCAGTTCGCTAACAGATTGCTGTAGCCTACATCATTAGATATTTCAACCATACATGGTAATGGTAACAATTCATTATAAACATTCACATAATCATCTTTAGCGAAATTATAACATCTATAAATACTATTTTCCCTTATATCTGTATTGTATTTTTTTAGATCTATCCAATGCGAAATAAAATGAGAACGGTGGATGAAACACTTGTACATTAAAACTAATGTTACAAGTAGAGATGTTGGTGAGTAAAAGGTCTAACACATTAGAAGGCAGTGATGATAATAATAATAATACACCAATTAACAAGGTTGAAAATAAAAAAAAAGCTTCAAGGGAAATCGAATACTTTTAATAGGAAAGTTTGTATTTCTTTACTAAATTTGGTTACTTTGACCAAATGATTTGGTAACTTGAAACAAATGAGCACGAATACTAAAATAATTCGGCTTTTGTCGACAATAATTTGTTTGTCGCCCATTTTAAGAGATGTTTTGGATATGCTGAACATTTTTCTCTGTGAAAAATATAGCGTGGTCCAAAAGTATGGAGACACCATAAAGTTGAATGACATACTGTTCCGCAAAACTAACACTGTAGGTTTGTAATAGGGGTGGGGGCAAATGTTATGAAACATATGACGATGACGGCAACCCTGTCAATGTTTTACAGACTTGTGAGCAAACCAAAGACAGTGGATCGAAGGAGCGTGGACCTGGAAGAAAGAAAGGGTTGCCAAAATGCCGAAAAGGAAGGAAAAACAGGCCCTCAGGCCGCTTCAGAGCTTCTAGGGCAATTAAACCGTGCAGAAAGGGGGGGAGGGGGAGTTCAGGGGGAGCGATGAATACGGATTATGCCTAAGTTGAAACAAGCTCCCATACTACATGGTAATAACATGGCAGAGTTCGTCGGCGCAGCCATGGCGGGGGCTTAGTTTTTTTTGGGGGGATGGGGGCGTGGGAGATTTTATATCTTGCTTGCAGCCAGGCTTCGTCTATCATAAAGATGGTCGTATGGGATTGCATGGAAGTTGCGGAAGAGCTACGCCGGATTAGTCTGTTGCTGGGGCGGATGGGGGGCTAATGTTCCGTGGGACGATGCGATCTTCAGCTAAGAGACTTTTCCTTCGAGATTAAGTAAGGGGTTTAGTAATGGGGAGATATTGCTGCGTTTAATCTCTGCACTAATTGTTCGTGATTGCAATGTTTTGGTGGGATTATTTTCACCGTTGACATCATTAATGATTTTTTTTTGTGGTGGGCACGATGGACATTATGATGCCGCACGACAATATTGCCATTCTTTTGGAGACAGAATAATCATTGTTGCCAGTGCGTGAAGTTTATACACCTTCTCCTAGCATTTAGAATTACAAGAGAAAGATTAACTTATGTTCCGCTGTTAGACGTTACTGTAAATTTTACCATGTAACAGCGTGCCTATTCAATTCAATTGTCTTTATTCTTTGGCAAGGTTCAGCAAATGCTGATCTACCACCTAACCCCACAAAGAAAGATATAGCAGAGTACATTATTACACGGAAAAAATAATTTATAAAACTGGACACAGCCGTTATGTGTTTAAATTTGAGTATTTTCTCATGCATAGACACAGATAATGATTATACATTGCAGTTGCTTGCATCATTAAATTACAGTGATTAGATTAACTATCGCTGGTGGTTAACACTTTAAAAACGGGCATTTCATTGTAGTTGGATAGCAGTGGAAAATGAAGGTCCACAACTCGTCTTCACGACCATATGAATTGGGTTCGTAATTACTGGTTATTAATATCGAAAGGTATCAAGCAATTACTGGTCAGGAATCATGGAGTGTCTGTAGATCTTCGGCCAGTCAATCGTAATACTGGTTATTCGATAACTGGATGATAGATAACGTTCATATACAGATTGATCATAAAGTCAGTGTACATTTTAGTGATAACGTGAGGCAATATATTTCCTTTGCGGGATGCTAAGAGCAGAAGAAAGGACAGCGGTTCTTCCATGTATGAAGAATTGTGGCGGGCTTCACCCGGTAGATGTATTTGGTGTGCCTTTCCACGATTTGGGGACACCCCACTCACCAGACCTGGTTTACAGGTTTAACAAGTCTAGGGGTACGATGTGAAGGCCAACAACATCGCACAGTTGAAACAACGAATTACGATCGCAGTTCCTGGAGAGAGTGGAGTGCTTGCAGCTGTGTCCAGAACCGCGGTGCGATCACGCTGACTTACATTAATTCTGTATTCTATTGTGATGTGTGTTTCAGTACACGATGTGCATGTGCAATGAAACCTGTTTATTCATAATTGTGTAGTGACTTTACAATCACCCTGTATATACCTTAAATCTAAACTCGGTTGCACAACAACCCTTTCAGAGCAAACGCATCTCACGTAGCTTCATTGGGTGACGTGATGAGCACATTGAGTCCCATCGTCGCTGTTCTCTTGCTTTGTAAGCAATAGTCAGCTACTTCTTTTGAAGTACATCTCGGGCTCTTTAGTGGCGTAGTTGACTTGTAATCAAGGGGTGCCGGATTTGATACCCGGTGGAGGCACATGGTGGTTCGGATCCCGCTTTAAACTGTAGGTCCAGTCCTGATTAGCCTTTCTGTGCATGAAGTGGACTTATAAACAAAGTCAATAAAGTACGAGATTGTCCTCACGGTCAACGTCGACATTTTAGAACCCTCATCGGAGATCGAGCCCGGACATTTGCCACGAAAGGCGAGAGTCTAGCCATTCGAGTACACTGACTTAATTATATCTATATATATATATATCTATGAGAACTGGTCTTATTTTTATGATACAATACTAATCTTTCAATGAAATTAACGGAAATGTTTCCGTAACGACATGAGAAGATTTCAATGCGGTGTCTGCAGTGTCTGTACGATGTTAGAAAGACATTTAGCAGGAAATAAAAACCCTCGAACGACCTTTGCAATAATTTGGCTAGGACTGGAACTTGCCGTTTCAGAAACTTGCCCCCCCCCCAACAAAAGAAAGCGGATTCGGCTGAAAGGAAATTAACCAGTTTGCTTTTATTCCCCATATCAGACATTACGATCTTCTGCCGATAGTGGCGCTGGCCATCCCGATACCCGTAACCAAAGTTACTGTCTTTAAACTTTTCTTTTTTTTTATGTTGCTTTCCACTTGTTCTCGTATTCATGGGAGGAGGCAGCAGTAAAATTACTGGAGGACTCATTTTGCCGGGGCAACTTTTACTTTAGGGGTTCAATAAAGTTATTCTCGAGGTCGAACAAGAACAGAGTTGAAACTTCAACTATGGCTGCCTCAAATTGTCTTGTATATCCAATAAATCATCAATGTCTGTCTCTCTCTCTGTGTGTGTGTTCCTTCTCGGGTTTATTTTGGTGGCTCTTCTCGTTTCGATGCGGTTATGGCTCGTAAACCGGAACTGGAAAATGGAATGGAGGCTCCAGCATTTGTGGCCATCCTTTCATCTTCGTTCGTTCGACCCTCCGTACCAAAGCATGGTTACTTTTCATCTACGACAATGCTTCAACGCAATTGCAAATTTGTAGCGTTTAGCAAAGATGGCTTCGACAATTTCTCTCTGCACGTATGCTATGTTACAATGTCTCGAGCACGGTGGGGGAGAATATTCTAACATATTGAAATACTTCGTTGTAATATGTGCCCACCGACCTTCGTGGCGATCACATAGCGCTACGACGGCAGGAGTCTCGCGTTCGAATCCTGACCTGGGTATGGGTGTTCTTTGTGAATGTCCTTTCATCGATTTCATCCTATTATCATTCATCCTCATCGTCGCGATTAACCGAAAGTGACAGAGAGGCGAAGCTTAATAACAAAAGTCAAATCAAGCAACCTGTGTCCAAAGAAAATTCAAGACCGTTCCATACACAGAAGTTGAAGTTGGTTTCAAGTACACTCTATGCACAGAGTGGACCAATGGGGGCTCGACCTACAATTTAAAGTTAAATTCGAACCACTATGTGACTTCACCGGATAATGAACCCGAAACCCCTAGATTGCAAGGAGATGACGTTACCACCACGCTATCGTGGAGGCCAAAACTCCACATATACGGTATACATAACAGCAGACACAAATTCTTCGAACGTTTCTAACGCTGCTTTCAGACCGAAGCGACACGAGGGGTTTACAACGAAACGGCAAGCGACGAGGACCTTGAAAGAAAAAGTATTCACTACGCATGGGCAACCATGAATTTATGAATACATGAATTTTCAAGATTTCAATGTGTTGCAACGTAAACTTTGAAACTAAAATTTCCTCCCTGCTTTCAAAGATTTTCCTTGAACAAACCGTGTAAATGTTAATAACAAAATATATTAACAATGCATTTCAGTATATTAGTAAAATTTAATAAAAATAAAAAAAAGTAGAGGAGAAAGTTGTCGGATTTCATTTGTGTAGTGGCTACTAGATTGATTGAGTTGGTGTTTTAAGTATCGAGACTGGACCTACAGTTTAAAGTGGGATCCGATCTGCTATGTGGTTCCACCGGGTACCTTGATTACAAGGCGACGACACTTCCACTCCCTCATCGGGGAGGCCCTCTGTAGTCGCTCGAGTAGAAGTTCGTCTCAAGTTCATAACAAAAATAAATTGCCAATAAAACAATATTTAATTAATAATCATTATTATATCATTATCCTATTACATTTTATGTAACTGTCTGACCACCCCTACAAGAATTCCCGGCGACGCCAACGGTCAAATTTTAGCGGTACATATTTACGGTAATTCTAACCGTGAAACACATTCAATCACATAAGTATGGAAAATTTCCATATAACCTCCAATAGAGAATCTCTTCAGTCTGCCTACGTTCACTGAATCTTGAAGAAGCCTTCGTTGTTGTAAAGGATTAGAGAGGAGGCGTCTCATTGCCCCTCCCCTCTGATACCCGAAAGAGACTGAGCCAGTTACCCCTTCCCCTCCATCAGCCCTCTTTTCTTAAGTCCTCTCTGCGCTATTATTCCAAGGTAATTAAACTATTCAAAGGGAGGAAGGAACTTTTATAATTAATCACGGATAATGAAGATAATAAATAAAACCTTCGGCGAAGATTGGACGCTGAGGTTTGTCTTTCGGGGGAGGAAAATCGTTCTCATACAATTTTGGCGATGCACTATTATATTAATGCGCTGTCGCTAGGGTATATTGAGGAGGGAAACTGTTCCTGAACAGCAAAGGGTGATTAATTTCCATGATGGCGCTAACAAGCAAACAATTGTCGAATCTTCTGGCAATATTTCAGTTCCGCTATGCTTTGCCAACATCTAGTTTCAGTGTTGTACTGGTTTCTTGGAAGATGTTCTCAGCACATACACGTGATAGTATTCAAAGCAGTTTTTCAGTTTGGCTATGTTTGTGTAGAAGCGATATGTTGCTCGAAATATAGGCATCCACACGATGGATGTACTTGAGTTTGAGTGTGACGTGGGAATTGTTTTAATAATTTTAAGTGCTGCCAACTCAAGACCTATACGTGGTACATATGTTACAAAAACCTACATTCAAACGCCAATAACTCAGGACCTGTGAGTAATACGGTACACAAACCTACATTCAAACGCTGATAACTTGGGACCTGTGAGTTATACGGTACACAAACCTACATTAAAACGCCAATAACTCAGGACCTGTGAGTAATACGGTACACAAACCTACATTCAAACGCCAATAACTCAGGATCTGTGAGTAATACGGTACATAAACCTATATTTAAACGCTAATAACTTAGCACCTGTAAGTGGTATCTGCGAAGCCTGAAGCCAAGAGATTACATTCAGAAGAAAATATGATTATGTGCTGAAAATTGTTCGTTTCCATAAAAATATGGTGGTGCTCTAGAAGTTGGAAACCTGATTTCTAAGGAGTAGGCAACCTATTTGGGCTTCATCAAGAAGTTACAAAGTGCAAGTCCCACCCATCCCCATTCATACTATGCTGAGGGATAGTATTCGTCAATCTTTGAAAGCAGTACTTTTACCAGGAACGGATAATTTTGGAGCCAAAACATTTCAGGAAAGACTAGAGCATCTGAAAATACATCTTCCTTTCAACAGTGTGTCCAGCTACCTTGCCAGATAAAATACTAAGAGACCGGCGTTTTGCAACAGTTGATTAAATACATGGTAAACAGGGAATTTCAAGGTTGAAAAGTGAATTGTTTGACATTGTTTCGGATTGACCATTACTGGTTTGTGGTATTGTATTAATTAATTTCTGGCCAGCTACAAGATGTAGGGTTAATTAATATATTTCCATGTGTGTACTTTTATATGTTATTGCTTATAAGAATATGTGCTTGGGCTTTTTTACTGGATATTTGATTCCCCTCTTCTTAGTTTCCCAGTTTGGGGAGCTGTCTTTTAAAAGACCGTTGCTGTGGAAAATTCCAGTACTACGGGGTGAACGTACACGGACTTCAACCCCGACTATAAAAATGGCCAGTTGGGCTCAACAGAAAACAGTTTTTCCAGGCTTCACGACAAGGAGGAGACTCTTCTCTAGTTTAGTCCACTTATGGTGGCTAGACTGATAATAAGAATGTAGCATTTGGTGTAAGCCAACCTCTGTTACTGTCCTAAATTCTCCTTTAGAAGAGCTTTGATTATTTAGATATTTCCGTATAGAAAATGATGCCCAAAAAGAAAAGAAGTAAGGCGTAAGGAAACGCAAAGAAATGAACGGAATCTCGTTAAGTCGAGGGTAGGCCCACAGAGATAGTTTTGCTACCTATGTGGTAAAGGAAGTGCCAATGCTGTAAGCCATAGGTACGCATCTTATTGATTTCGAGTTATATTGATTTGGTCAATGCAAGACACATGTGAAAACGCTATGTAAATATGTATATAAAAACAGTATATAATAAAACCATGTAATCCTACAAGAAATGTTCTGATTTAACGAATTAACTTCAAGAACTACAGTACTGATTTTTTACCAGATATTTATTGACTTTTTGTACTTGTTTAAGAACCTAGGGACTAAGAATATAAATGTTATGTGAACCCCCCCCCCCTTTTCTAATTCCGGCTTTAATATAATCTTCTCACTAGGCACCCAGGGAGAGGTGTGGAAGGATTAAGGATGGGAAGTAATCCAGAGGGCCGGAATTAAACCAGGGAAGTGGGCGCTTTTACAACATTCTTTCAAAATCTTAAAAAACTTGGAAAAGTTACCTTCTCCTCTTACACATTTCATATCCATTCGAACACTAGGTATTGTGAGATAGCCTAAGTTTTGAGCCTGAAAACCTACATTCAACGATGGTAACCCAGGACATGTAAGCAGTACGGTATATAAACCTACATTCAAACACTAACTCAATACCTGTAGGTAGTACGGTATACAAATCTACATCCAAACGCTATTAACTCAGAACCTATAAATGGCATGGTATACAAACCTACATTCAGAGGCTAATATGTAATTTATACATAATGTTATAACTTCTTGTTTAAAATTCAATTATTTTCATTTAATGTACTTGGTATGATACCGAGATTGATGGGATGTTCTAAAACCCGCCTGAAGAAATGCTTCTGCTCGTGGTTCTAGCCACTAAATTGCGGGTGCACAAGGTGGGAGAAGAAGGAATTAATTATAGATCAGGCGTTGACTCTTCTCACTTTTCTACGAGGAATTCCCGTGAAAGATTAAAGCGGCATGGAGTT
The DNA here is from genome assembly GCF_977018435.1 of Lepisma saccharinum. Taxonomy (NCBI): domain Eukaryota; kingdom Metazoa; phylum Arthropoda; class Insecta; order Zygentoma; family Lepismatidae; genus Lepisma; species Lepisma saccharinum. Next base: position 14,754,712 of record NC_139239.1, on the reverse strand, counting down.
TCAACCGGTTCTTTCCTTCAACGCCTGAAGTTCTGCACACAGCAAGAACTGGTCGCTTCGAACACCAATCCAGAAATTAGAAAACTATCCTTGCTTTTGCATTCATGACAGTATTTAGAATATCGTTTACCAAAATCGGAAAGAGTAGCATGGATACGATAGAGAAGAAAAAAAATGGTGTTATTTTGAAGTTGTCAAATGAGCATACACTAGTGTATTCTACATTTCTCTCTGTGTGTGTGTGTTCCCTTTCACCTTCCTCTCTTTCCCTCTCTGCTTCTTTTTCTTCTCTCTCTTTCTCTCTCTCTCATTCTTCCTCTCTTTCTCTCATTTTCTCTTTCTTCCTCGGCTTGTCTATCTTTTTCTGTTCCTCTTGGCCTCTCTTTCTCTCCCTCTCTGTTTCTTTTTCTTCTTCTCTCTCTCTACCTTCGATATGTTTCTCTTTCTTTCTTCCTCTCTTTATCTCCCTCTCTCCTTTTCTCTTTCTCTCTTCCGCTCTTTCGCTCTCTGCTTCTTATTGCTCTCCTCCTCTGTTTCTCTCTTCCTTCCTCACTCCCCACTGTTTCTCTTTCTTCATCTGCATCTCTCCCCTCCCCGCTCCTCTGTATGTGTGTGTGTGTGTGTGTGTGTGTGTGTGTGTGTGTGTGTGTGTGTGTGTGTGTGTGTGTGTGTGTGTGTGTGTGTGTGTGTGTGTGTGTGTGTGTGTGTGTGGGAAGGACTTCGGGTTTACAAATACAAGAAGGGATGTTCCGGGAAGCCATAGTGACCAGGTTTTTGTCACTTGAACGTTTGAGTAGCTTTAATACAAGTAAAATTATTTTCTAAGGAAGCTTTCGGATTGAAGCGACCCGGGGGTTTCGCACCAAAATGACATGCGACAAGCGATACGAGCAGCTCCAGTCTGAAAAAAACAAAAACATTCACCGCCTATGAGCAACACCAGACCTAGGCGACACGGTGCGACGTGCTGACAGAACGGCCCAATCAGAGTGACACGCAACGAGCAATCGACACCTGCAGCTTGTCGTGTCACAATAGAAAGAGAGGTTGCATTTATTTCTTAAGGTTGGTTTCCAAGTGACACTTATCGCTTGCTGCCTCGGTCTGAAAGCTTCCCAAGAAAAAAAATGCAACCTTTCTTAGCAACCTAACGCGACAAGCTGCACTTGTCGTTCGAACTGGGCCGTTTTCTCAATCGTGGCGCCTCGGTCTGGTAGTCCACATGCGCATTTTTTTTTCCCCAGACAACAGGTGCCCTTGTCGCTTCGGTCCAAAATCTCCCTTACAGGAGAACAATTGGGTGGCTGAATATGGGAGGTGAGGACTTTGAAGAAGACAATACACGTCTTACAACTATGAGGCACCAAAGCGGAAACACGGGCACGAATTCAGAAGGTGAATGTTTCATATTGCAAGAACATTCCCTCGGGGGAACCAACTGTAGTCTGCCATTGACTTGGAAACTGGTCAAAATCCACCCAATCTGTACATTTGCCGAAGCACGCTCTACGAGAAACAAAACTGGCACGAAACAAAAGGAAAGTTACGGTGGTGAAACGCGTAGCCTTGTCTGAAGGTGCAATTACCAGTTCTACAGAACCAGTTCGGAAGTTTCTACCTCGAAGGTAGGAGGAACATCAAAGACTCTTGAGGAGGCAGCCAGTTAATAATGTAACTGCAAAGCACATCGATTACAGCGCCGCGACACTTGGTTATTCTACCACCAGATGGAGCGCCATCCGCCGTAACAGTTGAACAATGGAAGCCGCAGTTAATATCGATCAGCTGAAACAATGGTTGCAGACTTTAATGAATAAACGTCAAAAGACTTGGAACTGGAGGGGGTTGGAGAAGGGGGAGGGGGGCTATGAGTTGGAAAGTGCGAGTAAATGAGCAAGAGACTTTGAAGTGCAAGGCACAATAGCTCCCTTGCCTTTGAAATTACCCTTCTTAAAAAAAAATGCACCCCATTTTACGACGCGAAAAAGCAAGATGCGAACAAGTATATCCAGTGGTTATTTGTCATTCCTGCATTGTGCCAGAAAGGCTTTGTGAGAGGGATTAGGGGACATAGAAACCAGATTGCTTTGATCTTTTCTTGTTCTTTCTGTCTTTGAGAGATGAGGAATTTGTGGCAAGACTACTTATAATGATTTGAAGTTGCTGGTTTTCAGGTATTTCTTACATAACGTATAATACCCATCAAGCTAAGAATAGAAATATGAAGATTGTGAAGTGCTGAAGTATCGAAAAGTGGTATGGTATCCACCACACATTCATCTAAAACCCAGAATCTATGCAGCCTTACCTCTTCACATTAGAAGATCTTTCGCTATCATGTAAAATTCAGCTATTACCATTTTTAGTTGACCTACTTTAGAACAATATTTGGAAAAAAATTACAAAATATTGAAGCTTTTGAAATTACAATTACACATTAATTTATATATTTTTTCAAAAAATACAATTTAGTTTAAAGTTGGCATTTTATACATATTTCGGCCTGTGAAATGGAAGTGAGTTACAAGTCGGGTGTTAAGGAAAACTTTTACCAGAGGGGGGGATGCGCCCACCCAGCGTCGTATAAAGTGGGTACCTGGAGGAAACCTGTTGGGTAAAAGTGGCCAGCGGCGTGATGCTGATCACATCATCCCCACCTTCGTCCGTGATCAAGAAGGTGTGCGGCCCTAATTCCACACCCCTATACGCCTTTATGGCGTGGTGCAAAGCACAGGGTGTGATTCAAAATTCAGCACATGACCTACTTTAAGAAAAGCAGCAGCCCTGACATGTATATTAAGGTAATGATGTCCCTGACTAACGTTGTACACCCACCAGCAAAAGTAGTAGTAATTGAATTGTCCATCACCACTTTCTCTAAGTCTGTTTTCCACGACATAATGATCACAAATTGAAATAAAAAAGTCAATATTCTCGATGGCGTAGTGGTAATGTCGTCGCCTTGTATTCAAGGGGTCCCGGGTTCGATACTTTAAAACTGTATATCCAGCCCCGATTAGCCTAATTGTGCATAAAGTGGACTTAAATCAATTCAAACTAAAAACGTCAATAAGCAGAGGACAACGTCTGCTTCATATCAACGTAATTCCTTTCCTTAAAGCAACACAGAATAAAAAATAATGAAAAATGGCAATGGACAATTTGCCTGCCAGTTTCTTTGTATTTTCGCTCTACAAAACTCAGATAAAGACTTTGAGAGAGACATGCGTACATTAACACATAAATCCACTTGACTTAACGCACTCATAAAAATCACTATTGTATAATTTAAAATATGCAATTAATCTCATTGTAAACATCGAATTTAGTTCCAAGGTTATTATCGTTCCTCTGCGAAGTCGGACATTATAATACAGAGAGAGATGACGTACTTTCATTTAACATGGTTATTATCTCGAGCGCTAATGATTTTTACATAACATTTTATTTATCTAACTTGATTGTGGCTAACGTGTTATCAAAACATCATTGTCTTGATTCTCATCTTATCCACAGAACTTGATTGTGACTCGCCATTTATGTACAATACTTTTTTCTCACTCTATACCACAGAACTTACTTTTGACTCACCCCTTACCCATAGAATTTACTTTCGACTTTCGTTTTACCCAACAACTTACTCTTCACATTTGAAGTTCCTTTGCTACATCTAAAATTCAGCTACCACCATTTATAATTTTCATCCAAATGATCTAACCTTTTACCCGCTTCTTAGCGATAGAACTTGCTATTGGTAGCTTCCTACACACGGAACTTGTTTTTGACTCGTTTTTACCACATAACTTTCCTCATATTCACAGAACTTACTCTTGAGTCACAATTTCCAACAGAACTTGTTCTTGACTAATTCTTTCCCACAAAACTTGCTTCTCAATCGCACCCCTCTTACCCATAGAATTTGCTCTTAACTAGCATTCTACTTATATAACTTGCCTTTGGTTCACTTTTTACCCACAGAACTTGCTCTTGACTCAACTTTCCCCACATAACTTACTTTATATTCACAGAACTTACTGTTGACTCACCACTCCCCACAGAACTCATTCTTGGCTAATTCTTTCCCACAAAACTTGCTTCTGATTCGCCTTTTACCCATAGAACTTGTTTTTGACTAACTTTTTACCCACAGAACTTGCTGCTGACTCACCTTTTACCCATAGAACTTGTTTTTGACTAACTTTTTACCCACAGAACTTGCTGCTGACTCGCTTTTTACCCATACACTCACATTTTATGGAAATAACTTGTTTTGTCTTTCTCTTTATACTCGTATATATATAATTAAATTTGGACTTGTCTTTATTCAAAGAATATTCTTTAGACTCTTCTTTCATCAACAGAACTTTATTAGGATTTACTTCTAACCAACCACTTTGCTTTTGACGCCCCTCTTGCACACCCACAATAGCTTTAATTCACTTTATACCCACCCACCTTAAAATTGACGCACCTTTCATCCTCCTACACCTAATCAGGCACCGCTGCTGAGACAACGAGAGTTCTGAAACAGAGACCGATTATCTTCCGAGAGCTAAGGTGTAGCCTTCTTCTTCATCCGCTAGCGAGTGTGACTTTGATATTCACCGAGTGACTCAAGGGGTGGACGTGAGGTGGGTTTCCAACCGGAGACTTCTCCGTTGGGAAACTGTGTTAATGTTCCGCTCCACGGAGCCGTTTGAGGGAAGAATTATCTTCCGCGGGTCTCTTCCAGTTATTCTGTGCCCGGAGATGACTTTCTTTCTGGATATATAGGACCGAATCACGGATGGAATTGTTTCCTTCCACCGGATAACTTTTTCCAAGACGTGACGAGGTACAAATATACGCTAGATGCACTGGATGATTTTTCTCAAGTTTCAGATTGGGACGATGTCGACCTTTGTATCGCGATTGGTTTTGGGAAGGGATGGGCGATTCAGTCTTCGTCCAAGTAACCAGAAAATAGTTACTTTCTCTTTTTCAGTAACGAAGTTTTAGTTCAGCTGCAGTAACTCATAGACTATACTCAAAAGTCAATTTTATGCACAGATGGATATTGAACCGGAATTAAGCCCGAATCGCACGGAACTGGATTTCCAGTAGGAATGCCCTAGTTGGTGCCGGACTGGCTACCTGGCTGGAAATTATGACTGGCAGGCTGGCTGCTAGCCTGGTATTGGCGACTAGACCATGTTCTAACTGTAACAGTCTTTCTCTGTGATAGATTCTGAGGAACAGCCAATCAGAGCGAAAGTTTGGTTATATGAAGAAAATTTGTGAGCTTGGCAAAGAAAATAGTTTATTTTTGGTTCGCTGCTCAAAAAAAAAAAGGAATTCATCCATAGCAATGAGATTTGTACACCACAAATGTAATTAACTAATAATGAAAATCTTTATTATTACCATTGTATTAAATGTTAGACATATTTTCTTTAAAAGAAAATTATATGAAGGCATTCTCCGAATCATATGTATTGCCTAGCGAGATGGAAGGTCAACCACTTATCGAGATCAGTCATTGAGCAGACTTAGAGATTAGTGAAGAGTAGCATGATACAACTAATGTAAAATTTAGCAACAAAGCAATTTCCTTTATGATAATAATATAAAAGCTCAAAAAGAAAATTATGATACGACTAAAACTTACGTAAAATACAATTTTAAATAAACACAACACGACATATAAAATATTTCTAACATTTCTGACATTATTATACATGATACTTATGTATTTTTCTCTTTCTATGTTTATATTTAATTATTGTAACTTTGACAAGGGTTGGTTATAAGAACGGCCCATGAGGGCGAAACACGCCTGCTTAAATAAAGACATTCTATTTTTTACAATGTAATTATCATCTGAATACTACATCCAAATCGGTGTTAATGGCAAAATATTGGCAAAGAAGTGGAGATTACAAAATAACTGATTAATGATAATAATAACAAATATATGAAAATATATTGGTTATATAAGTAATTGGTTGTACACTTTCGACTTGAAACTGTTGTCAATGAACTTTTACGAGTAAATGAATCGACTGCCTGAGTTTAAAAATATATAGCAGGAAGGGTTCATTTGAAAAAGTGACATTTTGCCATGCAGGTTACTCTCCAATACTAAGTCACCCTGAACGCCAACTCAGCACTTTAGGAGCTAACAGCGGTGGAGGAAGAGGAAAAATAAAGTCTCCTAACACTTTTTTCCTCCAATGTAGAGAGGAAACACCTTGATGCGATAAGAGACGATTCCCTTCAAAAGCGGCGCCTTTCTCCACCAGATCAAAGCAGTCGATAAAAGTCACCCTCGGTGTTTTTAAAAGAGACGGGAGGAGACGTAATGAAAACAAGAGCGGACTCCCTCCGCAGGAGATGTAATTAATGGCTACAGATTGGATGCTGATTGCGCTGACAAATTACCAAAGGATCGATGACAAGGAAAGATTGATTGAGGGGATTCCCCACGGCGGGAATTTGCTGATTCCACTAAATACGGCATTACAAGAGACGGTGTTTCGTTGTTGCTTCTCCCCACCAGAGGCCCTTGGGATCGCAGGGGGCCAGAAAGGAAGTCGGAGGTGTAAAAAAAAACTTCCCGCTTGTCGGATGAATTGAGGCAACTTGATCTCCCTGTACCGGGAGGCAGGGTGTAATGGAAATGGTAGGGACACAAAAGAAAGTGGTTTTTCAGCATCTCCTCAAGCCTTCAGGAGCCTGCACGGGAGCGTTTCTAGAAACGTAAAATAATACAAGTGTGTCAATGAAAATTTAATTGATTGGCTGATTTGGTTTATATTATTTAAAACCAAGTAAAAATAGAGAAACAATGCCTGCTGACATGACCACTGATAACTATAAAGCTTTATTTTATTATTATTCTTGCCTTCAAATAACAGGGTTCTCTTACCCGAGGGACGTGTCTCCACCCCTCCGCCACGGTGAAAATTAGTTTTCCCTGAAATCGTTCATCCTAATCCCTCTAAAATTACACTCCTCACAAAATGTTTGGAATATTGTTTACATTAGGCAATACGTGATAGGTAAGATATTGGAATTCAACAACAGATGGTATCTGTCTGCTGCACATTCACGTGTTTTCGCTGACATATGCCACCCTGCCTATCACCTATCGTCTAATCGTCGTCGCCTTGTAATTAAGGGGTCCCGGGTTAGATTCCCGGTGGAGGCACATAGAGGTTCGGATCCCACTTTAAACTTCAGGTTCCGTCCCAATTAGCCTTACTGTGCACAAAGTGGACTTAAAAACACCAAATCAATCCATCAATTAAAACCTATCGCCTAATATAACAATATTCCAAACTTTTTGTGAGGAGTATATATTGAAACAACTGTAAAATATGAAAACTAAAAGTTTTAGAAGTGGTACTAACCTTCTCCATGCAACGAATCAAAACAATTATTGATTTATTGAATTTGGTTATTTTACGCAGCTTTTCTGCACTTTTAACTAATCGCCAAGAGGAAGATGAGTAATGAAATTGACACTCATGACCCATGTTCAGGTCTAGATTCAAACCCGATACCCCTGGCGTCGGAGCGCATTTCACTTACCAACTCCACCACGAAGGTCCAATGTACTGATGAAAAGAACGGATTTATACGTACAGTAAAAATTGGACATCTAGATTCTGAAATATTCGCTTCCCTGCAAGACGTCATGTGTGTTGTATATCTCTACGGCGATAAGTGGATTTTGATAGCAAACTTTGAGTGTAACTTCTACCACCGCCGTGGAGTTAGACAACACACATAACGCCTTGCAGGGAAGCGAGTATTTCAGGATATAGGTGTCTCATTTTTATTGCCGGTGACCGTACAAAAAGAGTGTTACATATGTAAACATGTATTAACTTATTTTAGACAAAATATGGAATTAAATATGGACTCACACAATTGTTAAAAATGACAATTTTCATTAACCCATTAACTACGGCGGAGCTATATATAGACGGCATTTAAAAATTAATGGCTCTTGTATTGCGGAAAGTCATTTTTATAGACACCACTTTTTCGTGCTATTATTAGTCTATGTGGGCTATTGGTAACCAAAACATCCATTGTAGATGCTTTGTCCGTTCCTGAAAAATATATTTTTGCAATATGGAATTATTCGAGTCGCGATGGTGTACTTGGTAGGGTGTCTGACTGCAATTCGGGAAACCCGGTTTTGATGGTGGATGTTCTGAGATCGCTGCATAAATCGTAAAAGCGGCCGGAGCGTGGTGCTGATCGCATCGCCTCCAAAATCTCCGAGATCGACAATATGTAGTGGGGGTGTGGGGCCCTACCCCCAAATACCCTAAATGTGCCTTCAAGGCGTGGTGTTGTATGCAGGGGGGGGGGAACCTTACCTTTAACCTTACCCAATATGGAATGGTTTTTTTTCTGCAGTAGCTTCATTTTGCGGCAAGTTTTTATAGTAAGTTTTTGCATTATTTACAATGACACGAATTTGCGGTTCCATCTATATGCTGATGACTTTCTTTGGGTCGCATTTCTCTTCATTTCCCTTCAACGTCGTCGCAGGGAAAGGGTTAAGCAAGAGGCTCACCCAGCTAAATAAAGTGCAGATCCTGGTCTCCGTTTCTCAGTTCCAGAATCGGTTATCAAATCCTCGGTTACAGATCCGGACACCAAATTCTCGGTTCCAGGCTCGTGTATCCGATTCTGGATTCCGGATCCGGGTACCCGAATATAGTTCCGGGCCAAGGTACCCGGTTCCATATCCGGGTCGCCGGTTCACATCGGATCCGGTTATTTTCGGGAACAAGTTGCCTCGATATGAACATTTCTGGCCATCCCTAATTCGAAGCACAGCGTGCTGCCGCTCGTTTGATGTGCACTTTGAACTCTGCCAGGCACTTGGAGCGACTGCGAAAAGCCACACGGAGGCAGTGACATTAAACAAATGCTCCCTATCCTCGCGGACGTGCGAAAGTCCACACCACGATTGCTGATTCCAAAGCTAAATACCACACTGGGCGAACTCAAATATTGCATTACGGGGCTGCAGGAAGAGAGGGGGCGGAACGGGAACATTCTTACGAGATGAGTGAAGAATCGTTGGAGCGTAAATACCACACGATCCCCCGACAGTTGAAGGTGAGCGGGCGCCGATTCTTTTGACAGATACACGAGAATTTCCTCCCTCCCTTGTGGTCTGCATGATAAATATTAATTCCCGCTCCCCTGGGGGTATCCACGCTGTAATTTGTTTCTCCTTATGACTGCGGTGCGCTCATTTTTCTCTCCAGATCTGAATTTATTTTCGAAAATAAGATTGCAACTATGACTGTTTTGTTATGTTAAACCAGTAGTTCTCAACATGGTCGTTGCCAGTAACTTTTGTGGGGGGGGGTCAGGCCATTAAAAAAATATAATAATAGAAATAATAATAATAGTAATAAATATTAGTATCATGATTATGATTGTTATTACACAATGATAACTAAATTGACCAATGCTAATAGAAATGTATTATAATTATTATTATATCCTTGGGGAGAGTCTGTAATATGAGGAAATATCCAGCATAGCAATTTTTCATTGTTTTTTGAACACTTCGTATAGTTAGTGTACCGAGATTCATAGTTGTTAACTTTTACATACAATACTTTGGTATGATCCATATTTTTATGTGACATCACAACTTTAAAATATGTCACTAATATATTTATTTTGAGCAAAGAAAGCGTAATTTCCGTGTTATTATATGTAATATTGCACCTTATTTTTAATGTATATCTTTTGTTTAATATTTATTGTATTTTATGCTCTAATATGAGTAGTTCAATGTATCGTTAGATTTGCGAGAGTGCACTATGTGAATTTGTATTTCTAAACATGTACAGATGTCAGTTTTGTTGATAGCATCCTTTTGTAGATAGTGAGTGATTCATCTGTACTTTAATCTGTGTTCTCGAAAATAGTATAAAAGCGAGGATATCGCGTAAGAAACAATACACATTCGCCACGGATCATCGAGGATTTTAAACTTAAAAATAACTCCTCGGTGTTGTGCATACATCTTGGTATGGTAGTTCGGGGCGAAGCTAGGCCTATGTGACCATAGGTTTTTTACGATGGCCATGCATTGATGCTATGCACAATACTGCAACCATTCTACATTAAGAAATAAAGCTAGCCTAAGGATTAATTTGTGATAAAAGTCTAAAGAGCAAATATTGGCTCTGTTATTATTGCATATCTCTTGGTGTGGTAGTTCGGGCGCAAGCTAGGTCTATGTGATCATAGGCATGCCGATAGCCACGCATTGAGTTTTATGCGTTTTAGTTGAGTCAATTCATCGACAAAGCGAAATCCTCACATTCGTACTAAGCCTGTTTGAATTATAATAGCAATAAATAAAGAATAAAACTTTTCATTACATCTACTGCAATAATGTGGTTTTATTCCTCTGTGCTGTGAAGTATTGTCTTTACCTAACAATACCCCTGTACCTGAGAGGAGTCTGTGTACTTCGCCGAGACTCATCGTTCACCGCTGAGTATTACTGAGTTATTAATAATAAGAATAATACAACGACATAGTAACAAATCTAATAATAATACGTTTTAATAATAGAAGCTTGAACTTTTCAACTTAGAGGAAATTTTAGTTATAATTTTTTTTTATGTAAACTCTCGCATAAAACTATATTTTATTGGATTTTTTAAATGAAAGGAACCCGTTATTCGTTTAATTATATGGTAGGGTGGTTTCTCTATTTGACACTACTTTTTCAATGTAGCGTAGATTTTATGTTTGTTATTCTATTCAGATACTAACTAACTGAACCTTATTTCTATTATACTAACAATAACAATTACATACTTTCTGCTTTATCTAACTTGAAATGAACGATACCAATATCCATTGGGGGGGGGGAAGGGGGAATCAACTCTCGAGGTTCTCAACTTTCGTTGTCCCTATGACAACAATTTTATTCATGAATATCTTTCTATTGTCTTTACTTTTGTACATTAATTAATATGTATCATTTAAAATTAATAATTAAGAGTTAAATTATGGTATAATCATAAAGAGTAGTAGTTCGAACTATGTCTAGGTTGGTTAACATAATCGTATGCCGGGGAGAGTTTAACAGGTCCAAACCATTCCCATTGGCTTAGTAAACATTTTGCACTAATTGTATAATTAAATGAACAACAGTTCAAAATCAGTCAGGACACTATATTGATTGAAAATGTTTTGAAATTTATTTTAATTAAAAGTAGGTGTTTTAAAAATAAAAGTTTAAATTGAACAAAAATTAAATGTGTAATAACAACAAATATATAATAATAATGAAATTATAGTTATTAAAATTGAACCAAATTTGCGCTGCTGTAATTTGAATCCTACCCATTACTTCTGTACATATGCTTGTTGACAAATAAAAATATGCATTAATGAAAATTACTGCAGAAATAAAAATGACATAATCCAGGAGAATCTCTCGCGGTCCGGTATAACTGATGCCAAGGCTCAAGTCGCGGCCCGTCGGTTGAGAAACACTGTAGTAGATGCATGGATGTACAGAAGAATTTTAAGGATGGGTCAAAATGAAAAGTTTTAGTACCTATGAGGGATGTTGCGGTTATGTTTATGTATTTATAAAAAGCATACATTTGAGAGAGAGTGTGGATTTTAAAGGATATGGTGAGCTGGAAAACAAAAGGAAATAGAAGAGCGAGAGATACACAGAGACAGTGGTGGTGGGGGAGTGAGAAATTGAGACACAGAAAAACTAAGAAAATATTAAGAAACAAGAGTGAGAAGGATTATTATACAAGATGTATAGTCTTTCTCTCTCTCTCTTTCACTCTCTCTGACACACACACACACACACACACACAGAGAGAGAGAGAGAGAGAGAGAGAGAGAGAGAGAGAGAGAGAGAGAGCTAGAGCGAGAGCGAGAGAGAGAAGACGAACAGCTAGGTGAAAACAGAATAGTTTATAATCAAGTGAACGGAGAATAAACAAGAAAAAATAAAAAAATACCCTCTTGTTCAGGCTTTTGATTGTTGTGTATATTTTCACCAGTAATATTATGATATAAACACCATATGTGTAGTAATGAGATGTCGATTTATTGAACATTTATTGAACTCTTCTCCACAATCGGATTGGTAGTCTCCCCGATGACGTAGTGGTAACGTCGTCGCCTAGTAATCAAGGACTCCCGGGTTCGATAACCGGTGAAGGCACATACCACAGTGGTTCGGATTCCACTTTAAACTGTAGGTCCAGTACCAATTAGCCTTTCTGTGCATAAAGTGGACTCAACACAACAAATCAACCAATCAATCCTATTGGTTTTGCCATATCTAGGAAAGAACAAACCATGTTATTGTTGTACTTCGTGCCAATTCGCAGTGATTTGTACTCAGTGCTCTGTCCTCTGAGATTACCTTTTCCGTTCGGTCACTTGCTCTTTTTCTTCAACCTGTTGTCCTTCAGGACATTGATCACAGGGCTGGAGGGATCCCGCCCTGACAGAGCAAATTTCATTATTGCAGTCACGACTGCTTTCCATCATCAAATTGACCCTGCGAGAGATATACGACGGCGCCGCTCTCCCGACTACAAGATATCAGGGACGGGGTTTCGATCAGAACCCTGGACGTGGGCAAATTAAGTCTCCCTGGAAAGATTCCCTGAGTATGTAGCCTGCACATGGACACTTTACTGTGGAATTTCTTAGTCCACGAAGTGTGTCCGTTTGCAATAACTCTCCACTCCAATCTGACGTCTGTAATAACTCCAAGGAACTGAACTCATCTGGGCAGAGGTGAAAAAAGCTGATCCCGAAAACTGATTCCCTGAAAGAATAGAGAGCTAATATGGAATTTATAAGGTAAGCGACAAATGTAGATCAAAGTTCTGAACTTTGAATTTCAAGTGGAAACAACAATGAAAATAGTAAAGGGAAAGTAAAATATTCGGAAGGAAATGTCCGGAAAGTATTAAGTTCTGGCTACTTAGCATATCCTAGACCCGGACCAAGCATAAACCTGAACTGTTGAACTATAAAAATAATCACAAAGAAGAAGCAGCACGAAAAAGAAAGGTTGTAAACTCAAGTGAAGTATTGAAATAATTACAAGAAGTAGCCTTTACAGGAATAAATTGTAAATCAAGTGTTGAAATAATCACAAAAAAACAGCGGGGTAAGGAATAGGCTGTAGAAACCAAAGTGAAGTCTTGAAATAATCACAAAAACTAAGTAGCACTGAAAGAAATAAGCAATAAACCGAAGTGAAGTTTTGAAATAATCACAAAAAGTAAGTAGCACTGAAAGAAATAAGCAATAAACCAAAGTGAAGTTTTGAAATAATCACAAAAAGTAAGTAGCACTGAATGAAATAAGCAATAAACCAAAGTGAAGTTTTGAAATAATCACAAAAAGTAAGTAGCACTGAAAGAAATAAGCAATAAACCAAAGTGAAGTTTTGAAATAATCACAAAAAGTAAGTAGCACTGAAAGAAATAAGCAATAAACCAAAGTGAAGTGTTGAAATAATCATAAAAAGTAAGTAGCACTGAAAGAAATAAGCAATAAACGAAAGTGAAGTGTTGAAATAATCACAAAAAAAAACAAGCTCTGAAAGGAATAAGCTGTAATCAAAATTGAAACATTGAAATGATCAGAAAGAAAGAAACTGCTTGGAAAAGAATTGGCAGTGAAGCAAAGTGAAGTGTTGCAATAATCGCACACACACAAAATAGCGCGGAAGATACTAGACAGTAAACAAAAGTGAGGTGTTGAAGTAATCACAAGGAAAGTATTAGCGTGAAAAGAAACAATCTGTAAACCAAACTGAAGTGTTGAAACAATCACAAAAAGTAACTAGCACTGAAAGGAATAAGCTGTAAACAAAAGTGAAGCGTTGAAATAATCACAAACGTAAGTAGCATGGAAGGGAATTCACAACCACCAGCGTTTAGAAGTTCTCTTCAGCTCTGTAGCTCAAAATAAACTTTTGCATCTTCCTATGGGATTCTCTCTCGTCACGAACCCGGCGGCAAGAAACACGAATCCCTTGCATGCGTCATAACTCCACGGTAATTGAGACGAAGCGACAATCATCTGACATTTGAGGACAGTCGCAATTTTAGCACCGCGTGTCACGGCCTGGTGTTTGTTCAGAAGACCCCAACTCCTCCTTAAAATAGAATGAAACAGAATGTGCACGTCATTGAAAGCGGCCCACATCGACGATAATAAAATGAACTGGTGACAAAGTCGTACATGAAGTTACCACTGTGTTGCGTGCTGTTCTGGTTAGTACCGATATAGAAAATTGATAGTGGGTCGTCAGGGTGGTGAAGAGGCGGAACATACACTTAGGCGGAATGATTTGTTGTCACCGTTTACGTCATTACAAATCTGCTGTAATGTAAAGCTTCGATAACAGGTCCAGCTTCTGTTATCCTAATGTCCTTTCAGGACTTACGAAAACGGTGACCTATTTGCAGCCGAAACCTTTCCACATAGGAATACAGGTAAGTTTTCAACGGCAATCTTCACTCGCCCCTGCATGGGGAGAAGGAACTTTCCATGAAAGGAGTAAATTCCGAGTTCTCTGTATTACAATGCCCCTGAAGAGGAAACTCACCACAAACACAACTTCTTTTATCGGCGTAGGACCAAGACAGAGGCGTCGACACCGGAAGCTCTGGAAGAGGGACTTTAGGCACATAAGCAGCCTATATAAGAACTGCAGAGCTGCAGAACCACCATGTTTTTTTATCAAAATTATTTACTTAGGAAATTAATTATTTTGTACCGGTATTTTACGAAGCAAGAGATTTTGCTCGTTAGACATTCGATCATTGGTTGTACGCTCCAGGCTACCCAGCTGTCTCCCTTGCTTTGTTTTTGTCTTTGAGTGCTGGAACCGCCAGGTCGCTACCCTCTCCGTGTATATGAGGATTTCCCGCGCTTTAGCCTGTTCTCATTGCTTTGCATAGAGTGACGTTGAGCTGCATGGTTTGCAGAATGAAGAAGGGTTGATATCCACTGGGAAAGAACAATTTCTATTTTATGTGCGAAATAAAATAATTTCTACCACCTATTTTTACTATCCACATCCATCGCCGTGATAAACTCAATAGGTAGAAGAGCTAGGTGAAACTAGACGTACCGCCGATTTGTTTATTTTATTCGGTCAGGCGACGCAATACTAATTCCAGAAAGAACGATATTGTTCTAGGGTTGGCCCTGCTGATTCGAAAGCCATGACAACCCTCTGCCCGAGCCTCTTCCCTCCTGCTGAGTGGAAGGTCATTCATTGCGAAAACTATCCCTTCGAGTCCGAAGCCGAGGGTAGTGAAACATGTTTATGAATTTCGTGTATTTTCTGTGCTAATATTTGGATAATATTTGATGAATTGAGTTCATTTACAAACGATAAGGTATGTTGTTTTCTAAAAAAAAATATTTTCTCTTAATCAAAATGGCTTTTTCTTCCCCTGACTGCATGATCACGTACTTCTGATGTGCATATACCTTACAACCAAAATTTGTACTTTAACTTTTTATTTGTGCAGAACCACTAAATATTTTTGTCACGAGCCGCCACTGCTATACATAAGAAATTTAAGAATCATTTATGGTAGAAAACCATTAATCACACCCACACATACACACACAGGGTCCAAATTTACAAGGGTGTCACGGATTTACTGTTACAAAGACCCTCGCACCCCTGGTAGTGATGATTTTATCCCTCCCCCCTCCAATAACAGTATAAAACCACATTTTGTACACCATCCAATGTAAATTTGTTCATGAATCAGGCACAGTTTCGCGCTTTCAGCTTCAAGAGTTCAGGATGTTCCACAAGTATAGCAGTACCCTCTTAAAACAAATAAGAATGGCCAAACATAAGCAGAACATACAGATGCATGATGCAGGGTTAAGGGAACATCGGAGACGGTATATACAAACATGGCGGCCATCTTAAAATCCGCCCTCTTGTATTCAACTTCACTTTTTCAATTTGAAAGGTGGGCATGTAGGGCATAAACATGGTCTAGAAGTTCAAGAGAAATACGTTGGTATGCTTCATTTTCGTGAAACTTTAATCCTAAAGCTGTTTAAACCGAAAATTGCACCTAAGAGCCTCTACCGACAAAGTTATGTACTAGAAAAAAGTAAATAAAACTCACGTAAGTGTTTATGTATTTATTGTATTAGAGTTAATGATCATTGTAATTCGTTTGCAAGAAATTTTCCAGCAGAAAGTAGTGGTAAAAGTAACTTAGTTACTTCTCAACTGTAACTTTATAAAAAGAGAAATTGTAAATTTGTAAAAAGAGCAACTTTAACCCAGTTGCTTTTTGAATCAAGTAAGTGTTGTTCGGTTGCTTTTAAAAAGTAACTAACTTATTTGATTATCCATTGGCAGAGCTCTTTGTAGGTCAGTCACACGACAGAAATACACATTTTTATGGCCCTTTGTGCGTAAGGGTATTCTGTAGTAGGCAAATGATACCTTGATTGATTGATTGATTGCTTTTACTTCGCTTTTCTGCCACTTTTAGCTAAACGCGACGATGGGTAAGAGTGATTACATTATAAATTTGTTGAATTGACACCACAAAGGACACCCATACACCCATTCTAACCTAACCTGGCGTTGCAGCGCATATGCTAACCACTCCGCCACAGAGGTCGGCAATACTGAGAAAAACAAAGAAATAATAGGAAATGGGATTAAGACATACTCTCCCCTTCCCGGATGATTTTCCCGAAGCCTCCGGGTTCTAATCCGGGGATTTGCGTAGATTGGTCTGCCCAACAGCGCTTCGCGAGGTCCATGTAATTTTAATTTCCTTCTGCGCCGTTATTCTTACCGCCCCATCGGAGGAACGGAGGAAATTACCTCCTTCAAGCTTGTCTTCCCGGTCCAAAGTCTAAACCCCTCCACTCGCCTTCCCCCCCTTTTGTGGGAGAATCGGAAATGTCCCTCGCCGTCACTGTGAATCGACATTAGCTTTCCTTCCGCATCAGTGTTGTCAGGTTTCCTAAAGTAAATTGCTCTATTTGGACACAAAAGCTGTCACTTATAAACACGATATGTTTTCGTCACAATAATTCCTGTTAAAGAAACAAATTTCCCTTTTAGGTAAAAAAAAAAGTTCACATATAGACAATACAATTTCTCCTTTTCGACACTAAAGTTTACATTTAGACATCATAGATTTCAAGATTGATCAAAAGTTTCCTTTTTGGGCAACAATATTTCCCGCATAAAACATTTTCCCCTTTAGGCATTTTTTTCCCACAGGACAAAAATTTCCCATTTGGGTATACATATTTATCTCATCAGACAAAAAATTTCCGAATGAAACAAAAAGTGTTCCATTTGAAAACAATATTTTCACACATAAAAATATTTATTTCCCTTTTGGATCAAAATATTTCCCGCATTAAGGAAAAATCCCCTTTGGGCAACAATATATACATTTAGAATCATCAGAACCAAGGAGTTATGAAAAATGTTCCTTAATTAACGCGCTTTGAGTGTTGTTCGATGTCGAAAGCAATTATGCAACAACAAAAAGTCAGTTAATACACTTCAAGTTGTGTGAATGCGTTGTTAGAAATTGCATTCCTTTGATTCAGCCAATATCCCTCGGTATTATCAATTTTTCCTTTTTCTAGTCAAATTTCCTATAGTATGGAAACACTGGTTTGGGAACGATGTCTTCCTCTTCTTAAGCCTTTGCGGAAGATCCGTTTCGATTCCAGCTGGTTGGGTCGAACGATATCCATACTAAGCTCTCCAGCAAGTGTATGTTGGCAGTTACGGCTGCTGGCCTCCTCGCAAAACCGTTCCTGAAACAACAGATTGCCAAAAGGTCGAGCAGAACTAAACCAAACATAATCCTTTACGGTCATCCGCAATTGATCCGTTGCCTACATAAAACCCTGTTGTTCAGATTCAACTCAATTCCTGGGATTTCCTGTAGGTTCAGATGTCTTGTTCTTGCACGATATGGTGATGGTCTAAGGCCTGGATTTCCTCAGAGAGAGTTGGTGCACAAACGTGCAGAGCCTTGTCAATTCCACATTCTGTTCGGACACTTGGTATTAAGGATGTCGAAAAACTTTGGCCAAGAGTTCTTGTGTGCGTCTGTAACTCAAACAGATCTATGCATTTTCGCTACTCATCTGTGCTTTTCCATGACGGTGCTGCTTGAATTATATACATGAGTTGGACCATATTGATTGCTACATCATTTTCACATGCTGTCTTAAAAAATTGAATGATAGAAACACTTTTGCTATTGGAAGAACATGTAAAACATGTGAAAAATGAATATTTCAGGATCGTAAATTTAATTAATATTTGTTATAATCAATGTTGTCTGTACGAGTATTGTTTGATAATTTTATTCAATCTTTCAAAGAACCTTATTTAATGTTGCAGGCAATGGCTTGCTCTTGCTCTCATAGGAAATAGTTCTAGTTGAAGAAACTACTTAAAACTTTGCTTACTACATGGTTTCCTGCACTAAAATATTCTGAATGGTGAGGAGCTGCTACTGATCTCTTTTTCCCCATGTTACCACTATCAGTCTTTTGATTGTAACACCATTAAGCCTTGTTTCCATGATTATGAAAAAAAATATGCTGACCAAGGCAGTAATTTATTTTATTAAAAACATAAACTAAACGTAACGTTTCAACCTTCTAGCAAGGTCTTCTTCAGACTCTGTATCAAGTACAAAAGTAACAAGATACACAAACAGGGCATTATATATACACAAAACATTACTCCCTCCAGACTATTAGAAAGTTGTTCTGGAACTTTCTAGCAGGTGGCTTTTACTTCTCAACTGTACTTTCGCCTAAAAGGCTATCAGACTTGATACAGAGTCTGAAGAAGACCTTGCTAGACGGTTGAAACGTTACCTTTAGTTTGTTTTTAATAAAATAAATTACTGCCTTGGTCAGCATAATTATTTTTTCTTTGATTGGTTTGTTGTCGCTCGTTACATATGCATTTTTAGGAGTGACTTATTTCCTCCTAACTCACTTTTTCCTTCTATCTTAAGTTATTTGTTTCACACATTCCTTCCTTGTTCTCCACATCCCCCTTCACCTCTTACTTTTATCTCTTCTGTGGATATTTGCTGTTCATTTGCCAATTCTAGTATTAATTATATCCCTGAAATGTCTGTCTTTCTTCGAAAGCATCATATCTCAGATATTGCTATTATATTCTCCGCCTCAGTTACTCAAATAAAAGGAATGTCTCACAAACCTTTAAGTGGCATGTTGCAGATAAAAGTTTTCAGAAATGTTTTCCAGGTACTTACATTCATTTTGTTTTTTATATTATTATTTTACTCTGAAGTGCTCCTTTTAATTGCGTAATCCTTTTTCTGATTTCTCGATTTCCATCTTCCGTCTTATGACTTAACATATCCTTTCCCAATGTCTGAATCTAGTATCAATGTCTTATTGTGCTTTCCACTCTGCCACTGAGATCATCTGAACAAACCTTCTAGATTTTGCTTCCACTTCACAAATTAAGCATTTAAATGTAATTGTATATGTACCTGTAGAAATAAATAGGCTACAGACAAGTCTGTGGTAGATTTCCGTCTGTCCCTATAAATGATAGTATCAATCTAATATTTATCAACCTTTAAAATTTCCTTAAGGTATTGCTCTTGCGCTTTCGTGTTGGTCTTCCTAAAGTCCTCTTACCCTCAAATTTCCCAACACAAATTATGTCAACGTTTATTTCCTCTTCTGTAGCTACGTGCCACATAACCAGCCGATCAAAGTCTTGATTTAATAATTCTGAAAGATTAGGACACATCAGGTCACTACTGTATAATGGTTTCCACTTACATGCCCTTAATCTCTTTTAGGCCCAAAATCAACCGGGGTCTCAACCTTGACATCTCAGATTTTTTTTTTAGTGCAGTGGTAGTACCAGTGAAGTTCACGAAAACTGGCAAATTTCAGATTTTTCGGCTCTTAGTTTTGAGTTATTGACTTTCAAAAATGCAAAAATTCCAAAATTTGACGATATTTTGAAATCTTTAAACAGCTGTAGATCAAAAACTATTTGACCTAGAGAGCTCAAATTGATGTCATTTTCTTCTGCATTTAATGAGCTTTAATTTGAAATACCACTTGACTGGTATTTTAATTTTTTTAATTTTTAAGATAGTTGAAAAGAAGTTTTTTTTGAAAATCTCAAAAACACCATTTTTAATTTTTTTGAAATACATATATGATTTAAAGACATCAATTGACTATTTATGTGCATAATTTCATAATGGGACGGCAATGGGTTCCTGTGGAAATTAAATTTTTGTAATGTAATGAGTGCAAAATTTGCTAAATTTATTGACTTCCATGTTATATCCACAACTATATGCTGAGTGGTTGATGTTGAAGTCTTCATGTTAGTCTATTTTATAATTTTTGGACTACAAATAACATGAAAATCCCTAAAATTTATCACTCTTAATATCAGGTAAGTAAATTGAAAAATGTACGAGGGGAAGTCATTAAATAACAGGAATTTAATTCTAAACTTCAAGGAGATTTTTGCACAACGAAAATTTGTGTTTCGACACTCAAAAAAGTTCCTTAGCAACACGCGATAAAGGTGTCGTGACAATTGAGCAGTATGCGCCTGTGCAGTAGCTCTGAAGCATGGCCGCTACACTGTTGACTTGCACCGTAGAAGAGCTACAAAGTGTTATTCGTTTTTGTGGTCAGAGGGATTGAAACCTTCTGAAATCCATAAGCGTGAGCACGGGTGGGCAAGAGAGGCAGTAGTCTCCTCTAATACTCTTGCTTAGGAATTTAGTGAAGAGGAATCTTATCACAGTTATTAAACGAAATTGTGCTCTTTGCATAATTAATATTTTTAAGCTGACGAAAGTACCAAGCTGTTTCGTATTTTAACGTGTTTATAAATTAGTAATATAGACACATTATCCAGTAAGCTATTTGTTGAACACTCCGTACGAAGCTTACTCTACATGCCAGTCGCCATGATTCTACGATGACCTGACTAACTAATGTTGCCAGAACAAATTTCTGTTTCATCATTATAAAGCCCATATGTTACATCTCCCCCTTTTACAAACATCCTGTCTAGTGTATATACTTCCAGACTTGACATCAGAAGTAATATTAGGTAAATTTGGATTAGTTACATTAACAGTTTCATTAATTTCATTTTTCTTGCTACAATGATTTGACTTTGAGCTTTGATCAAGTTTACCATCGACATAATTTTGATTTTTCTCATTATTTGTTTTCTGTTCTAACAATTGTTCCTTTGTTTTGTTTTCCTAAAGGTGAACACGATTTCTACGAACTACCTTACCTCAATATATGATCTTGGACTGTTATGTACAGATAATATTTTTCCTAACTCCCAAATATTTATATCAAGATTGCTGGTCATTTCATTATCACCTTGGTTAAGAGGTTTTAATGATTTTGAGTTTTTATCATACCAACTTTTCTGCTTTACCTGATTTGTGTGTAATACATCTCTAATTCATTTAAACAATTCAGGATTCAACAATTTGTTAGACACAGGCAATTTAGTTCTTAACGTTCTACTAAACATCATTTGAGCTGGTGATAACCTAATTGTTGCTAATGGTGTGTTTCGATATTCCATAAGTCCTAGATAATAGTCCTTGTTGTCATGTTTTGCTTTCCTCATTATTTGTTTTGCAATACCAACTGCTCTTTCTGCCATACCGTTACTTCTGTGGTGATGAGGACTTGATTATACACACTGAGAATCCCATTCTGCTGCAAATTGTTTGTATTCTGCACTATTGAACGGATTGTTGTCAGATATTATTAATTCAGACACACCAAACATGGCAAACACAAATTTTAATTTTGCTATCACTTCTTGTACTGATTTACTTTGTATAGGCAATACTTCTATCCATTTAGAATAATAGTCTATCACAATAAGATAGGATTTGTTTTCAAATTCAAAAATATCATACCCTATTCTTTAAAAAGGTATTATTATTATTATATCTATTAGGTATTGAATGTGATTGTAGAGGCTCTTTTGTGTTAACCCGTTGAAATGTTTTAGAGACTTCACATTGTCCCACGACTTTTTCAATGTTCTTGCACATTCCTGGCCAGTACATTACTTATCTTGCTCTTGCCTTGCACTTTTCAATAGTTAGTTTCGTGGATTAACATTAGCATATCCTTTCATGTGTTCTGAACAATAATTTTGTTGTTGAGGAAAAGTAGTCCCTGTTCTACATGTGATTCATGCCTGAGTTTGTAGTATTGTTTAATTTCAGGGTCACTAACATTTTTGAAATTAGGCCAGTTTTCTTCACATGTCACAAAATTGCATATTTTCTTCAGGATTGCATCATTTTCAGTTGCCTTTTGAAACTGCATAATTCTTCTTTCACTCTTAGGCCATGACGTGATTACTGAATACTACATTTAGCATATCTTCATCCCATTCCTTTGGATTTGTTTTCATGAATGCTCTTGATAATGGGTCTGCCAGGACCATATGACTTCCATGTAAGTATTTAAGTTTCATATCATACTTAAGCAACCTAAGAAGCATTCGTTGCAATCTAGATCATACTTTATTTATTGGTTTGCATACTATTGCTTCCAATGAATGGTTTATGATCACTTTGTACTAATATCGTTCTTCCATAAACAAAATGATGAAACTTTTGTAGCGCAAAAGTAACTGATAACAATTCCTTCTAAATTTGTGCATAGGATTTCTCACAGTCAGTTAATGATCTAGAAACAAAAGATACTGGATGTCCTTCTTGTATCAAACAAGCACCTAGTCATCTTTGCTACTGTCACACTGGATTGTAATGTTATTGCTACCATCAAATGGCTGTAGTACTGGATCATTAATTAATAAAATCTTCAGTTCTGCAAACGCTTTTGCATGCTCTGGATATCAGTCAAAGTTTACATTTTGCTTAAATAAATTCCGTGAAGGAGCAGTTACATCTGACGCATTTGGTATAAATTTGGATAGGGAATTAACAATTCCCAACAATCTTGTTTATCCTTTGGTGGTTCCATTTCAACAATGCCTTTACATGACTTGGATCTGGTTTTATACCTGTTTTTGATATTATTCTGCCAAGATACCGTACTTCATTCACTTTATACTGTATCTTACTTCATTAAACTTGACGTTACATGGCACATTCTGGTACCCTTTTTAAATTCTCATCATGCTCTTTTTCATCCCTGCCTGTTATAATGAAATCATCGAAGTAGATCTCTCCACCTGGTAGATGTCCAAAGATTTCAAAGTTCTTTCTTTGAAACACTTCCGGAGCAGACCAAATCCCAAATGGCAATCTATTAAAGCAATATCGATCTAACGGTGTGTTAAACGTACACAATTTTGAACTTTCATCATGTAATGTGACCTGCCAAAATCCATCCTTCAAGTCTAGATCTGTAAACTCTTGTTTTCCTGCCAGTTTGCTAAGAATATCTTCTGTAAATGAAATGGCACAGTGTTCTCTTTTAATAGCTTTATTCAGTTCTTGTGGATCCAAGGTCAAACGTAATGATTTGTTTGGTTTTTCAACAATCACTAAATTATGGACTCATTCTGTTGGCTTTTTCACTTTATTCATGATGCCTTTGAACTCAAGCTTCTCTAATGTCTTCTTCAGCTTATCATGCACTGATTGTGGTATTCTCCTAGGAGGGCTGATATGTAGTTCATATCCTTCCTTCAATTGTATGTGGTGAGGCTTTCCTGGTAATTGTACACATCTGCATAGTTCTTTGGTAATAGTGTGTTCAGAAAATGATTTAACATCATTAACAAAATCTACACTCTTGACCAAATTTAAATCTTTACATGCTTTTAAACCTAACAATGGTATTGT
Organism: Lepisma saccharinum; assembly: GCF_977018435.1. NCBI lineage: Eukaryota > Metazoa > Arthropoda > Insecta > Zygentoma > Lepismatidae > Lepisma > Lepisma saccharinum. Next base: position 14,730,761 of record NC_139239.1, on the reverse strand, counting down.
TTCATTTTGCACAATGTAAAATTCAACAGGAACATTTATACCTTTCTTTGTTTTACACTTCATAGTAGTAATACCTTCAGGTTTTATTGTGTTACCTCCATACGACACAAGCAACGATGAGCTTTCTTTCAACGGTCCAATTCCTTCCTTGTACTTTATGTATTTATAGTACCTCTGAGGCAATATATTAGTTTCACTACCTGTGCCTAGCTTAAATTCTATATTTATACCTTCCACCTGGATTTCTCTTTTCCATGATTTCAATTGACTTGGAACATTATTCGATTTCTTACCTGTGCTTAAATTAAAACTTTGCTGCACTACATCAACATACAAGCATGATTCATGCTCATCACTCGATTCACTTTTTGTTTGCACCTGATGCATTGCCTATGCTTATCATTTCTCGTCATAGTGCACCCCACTGCAAAGTGACTTTTGTCCTTGCACTTATTACAAATTTTTCCATATGAAAAATACTTACCTCGCACATGAATTTTACCACACTTCATACAGTCATACGGAGCACTTTCTTCTTTCTTTTCACCAGTGCTTCGGTTCTTTCTTCTAACAAAGTCCACACTTAATGGAACATCTTCATTACTCCGCACGGTTCTGAACTTCTGCTTACTTGCTTCAGCTGCTCGGACATAGTCTGCTGCTTTCTCGATTGTCAAGGTCGACTCCCTCAGTAACCTTTCTTGTAGAACAGTATCTCGTAGACCTAGCACTATTCTGTCACGAATTAGACTGGTTTCTTGGTCTCCAAATTCACATGTGGCTGCTAACGTTTTTAGCGTCATTAGGTAACTGTCAAAAGATTTGTCAACTCTTTGGCTGCATGAGAAGAATTTGTAACGTTCAAATACTACATGTTTACGTGGTTGACATTATTCGTCGAATTTCTTTACTACAATTTCGAAATCGTCTTTGTCTTCTTCATGTTCAAATTTGATTGTATGAAACACTTCAAGTCCCTCATCTCCTATGAGATTTAATAATATTGCGACTTTTATCTTGTCTGGCTTCTCACTTTTCTCTGACGCTATTAAATAATTGTTCAACTTATTTCTCAACTTCTGCCAGTTTTTACCAACGTTTCCAGAAAACTGCATGACAGCTGGCGCGTTAAACGTCTCCATGTTTTCGACGATAATATTAAGTTTCTATTTACGTATTTCAATGCATTCACTTATATTAATCATCGAACCCCGAGCCTGACACCATGTTTCGTATTCTAACGTGTTTATAAATTAGTAATAAACACACATTATCCAGTAGGCTATTTATTGAACACTCCGTAAGAAGCTTACTCTACATGCCAGTCGCCATGATCCTACGATGACGTCACTAAGTAATGTTGCCAGAATAAATTTCTGTTTCATCATTATAAAGCCCATACGTAAGATGCATTATTTCCTATGTAATTGAACTATCCAACTTCGTTCTCTAGCAAATTTCTTGTTATTAATACTCGCATACAGTTTATTCGCTAGTTTTGTTACCTGTTTGTTCCCAAGAATAAATTACCCATACATTAGAAGTCGGTAGTAGCGATTGAGTGACAAAGTGGAGAGGGAGCAAGGGCAATTTTTTTTTTTTTGCAGACAAAGCTTAGCATTAAGAGGCTATAGTTTAGGGGCAAAAAGTGTCCATCACTGTTGGAAATGAACATATTATGTGCAGTTGTTTTGAATCTGCTGTATGAAACCATGTTCATATGTAAATTATGGGGAATAATGGAGGGGAGCAAAGAACATCGTTGCCAAGGAAGTGTGTATTCTTCTAATACAGTCAGTGATGTGCTTCTGCGCGTAAACAACGATAGTCTACATTCAACACGTAGACTATTTTATACACGTAGATGACGTAATCTATGTAAACAACATGGCGAAAGGTGATAACTTAGCAAAGCGCGCCCTTGGAATAAAAGGAATATTATACTGTGTATCAGTTGCTGATGTGTGAGAAGAACTTTTCATACGCTCCCTTTCAAATTCGAACAATTTCTCACCTAGGGAAAAAACCTAACATAGGAAATATTCTAGTGTTTTATGGGGAAAAGATCACTCTTGCCTCACGACTGCCATCTGTTGTTGTTTTTTGCATACCATTTATCTTTTTCCATAGTTGATGAGAGAAGAGAAGAGGAATTTTGTTGTAAATAGGATTCTTTTCAGTTTGTTAGGAACCAATATAGTTGAAAATGTCACTTATCTTTCATGAAGGCTTGAAAATTAATTTTAATGCACTTTAGATTGTCTACGTAGTCTATGTAAACTGCAACCAAATGTAATCTACGCGTAGATTACGAGGAGACAACGCATGTAGACGTAAACTTATAGTCTACGGCACATCACTGAATATAGTTATTTTCAGTGGTTCCGGACTTACTCTATATGCGCCCCTGTTCCATACCCATCAATACAATAAAATAGTGAGATGAAATGAGGCTTTTCTTTCTCCAAATGAACTTTCATCAAGAAGTATGAGTTTTATGGAACGGGTTCATATCCTGATTTAACTCCCATTTCAAATTATTGCATACCTCCGTATTTGATTATATATATATATATCCGCCGAAGTGCAGAAATGAGAGAGTTAGGAGTTGGTCTTCCCCCGGAGAATGTGTAGGATATGGTGGTCTCATTTTGGCTTTGCAGTAGATCGACACAGAGAACCTCGGAAGGCCGCAGACTTGCCTTCTTGTTTTCCGGCTGAGCGAATTGAGATTAATCCTATGACTTGAAGAGATGATATTGTTCTTTCTTGTGTGTTTCAGAAGAGGAGGGAGGGGGATTTCTGGAATGGAACGGGAAGGAGGAATGGGGGGAGAGAAAGGAAGCGAAGTTGTAGACGGAAATCGAGAAGTTAAAGACAGGGAGACAATGAGAATGAGTGGACGATCAAAACCGATCTCAATCTCTCTCTCTCTCTCTCTCTCTCTCTCCTTCTCTACAAGCCTTTTCAACATGGGGTCTGGTTCGGAAGAAGATGAATAATGAATTTTCGTTGCTTGAGAAACGACAGGGAGAATGGAGGAGTTGGAAAGAAAGACCTCCTCCTCCTCCTTTGCGGACGAGAAGGGAAGGGGTGGCGGAGGGAATTTTTGAACTCGCCGAAGATATCTCGGTGTCTGTTTGCGCAATACGTCTTCAGTTCGCCGGTCACAAAGGGACGGGGCAATTACTTTAATTGAAGATGCACTGAGGAGATTCCCAAAATAATCCCGCTCGATTAATTCCTCGGAAAAAGCTTGCTCGGTTGCGTCAACAAGTAGGGCGGACTTCTCGGAAACCATTCCGCGGATGGATCCCGTGCTTTGAAAGTATTTTCAATTACGTTGGAGTTTCCTTGCTAAGCTGATTCTTTGCAATAGTTGCCAATCGATCAGCGAGTGCAAATAAATAAAAATTCCCGGACTTAAGACGCTACACAAACCACCAACTGAGCGACACAACTTGGTAGGTTGTTTCTCGGGTAACAATTAACAAGTGATTACAGGGAGTTACAAATATATGAGTTACTGTTGATAAGTGTCAAGCCTTTCAATGTTACTTTGTTATTGTCACTGTGCGAATTAAACTTTTTGCTTTTGGGGGAGATGCCCACTCCAAGGCCGCCGCGGGGATAGTAAGATTTCATATCTTGCCCTTGAGTCATAGAAACTTTTATTGTTGTTTTTGTTTTTATTATTATTGCTATTATATTATTGTTGTTGTTATATATTATTATTATTACTTTACAAATCGTAAAATTCAAATTGAATTTAAAATACTTTGGCGCTGTATACAAGTTCAGACTCCAGTCTGCTATCTAGATAGAAACTGGAATCTTGTTTTCTATCCATAGGTGCATCTGTCGCTTTGTTGATGAACAGTTCTTTGTCTTTTTGTAGTTTTTTTACAAAGCACAGATATGAAACAGATACCACTTAATCTACTGTCCTCTACAGTATCTCTGATCTATGTTTTTACATGCCGATAGATACTATAAAGGAACAGTAATAATTGGAAATAACGGGGTTTGAATTCTCGAGGTCAGACCCCGACTTTCCGTAATCCCGAACAGCCGAGAAATTCCAAAGGATCTCATTTGAACTAAAAGTGTCTGAAGATTCTTGAAATTAACTGTTTTTTACAGAAGTGCAAAAACAATCACTTGAAGAGGAAATAGTTTGTACAGTTCGAGATTTAAACCGCACGGGGAAATTTCGAAAATTTCCCATCCCGGATATTGTCCGATCTGATCGGGAAATGCAGATTTTTTTTTTCAGTCCGGAACGTTAGAATTACTATAACATGCATTTCCTTCCCAATTCCATCCCGACCAAAATTTTTCCGTCCTGCACACCCCTAGTTACGGCCCTCAACATGATTCTAAGGTCCCTTGTGTAAACGTTCTCTCCTTATTTATTAAGTGCTCTAACTGACAGCCTGTAGATCGTAGAAAACAATACTCCTTGTAATAAAAATATCACTACAATTTCACAATTAGAATCACTGGCGTTGCTACGTCTCATTCGTGGGTAAGTTAAGGCAAGGCTCAACGTTATGGGCGCCACTATGCTACGATCCTGGGGGTACGTACAAAAATGTTATTCACCACGGCTATGGATATACTATCTTAATCTCAGGGGATAGGATCTTTATTCGAGAATTCCAACTAAGAAAGCGTTTTATAGCCAAGAGGATATAGTTAAATGCGTATCTATATTCTGAAAACTATACACAATACACAGAAAATATATAGCGAAGCTTGTATATACATTGAAATATATATATATACAGTAGAGCGTCGATTATCCGAAGTAATTGGGGGACATGGGTGTTCGGAAAACTGGTTTGTTCGGATAATCGAACTGTACATGTTTATTTGCCAAAAAGAAGTACTGTACAGTAAATTTATTCATAAAAACAGGCATCTCTTTAAGTATTACAAAGTAACGTACAAAGGCAACTTTAGTAGGAATATATACAGGGAGGTTATTGCAGCATGCCACCGCAATAGCGTCGGCCGCTTGCCGGCCCAGTCATGCAACAGGTGCCGGCAAATTGCGTAACAGATAGCCCGTTACACAAACCGCTTGTTTTGTAATGTTTCCACTTTTCACAATTATAGTTACAATTACAACTTAAATAAGCACGTACCTTGCCGCAAGGATGCTGGAAAAGGTGTCCTCTAAAATACAAATATTTCTGGCACTTTATTTCTGCCCATATCGCTTCTGACAGCAATGACTCATCCAACATAAAGGATTCAATTTTTCATTCTTGTCTTGCCTTCGAATAAACAAAACCGTGACTCTTATTTTGCAGATAACACAAGATTAATCCTTTTGAACACTAGAGTCAGTGGCGTGCCCAAGATTTTCGAGGGGGGAGGTTACGTATACATTATTATGCAAAACGAAAGCGCAGATAAACGAATTATTTAACAGTGTCACTTAATTTTAACGTGTGAATATTTTTGAAGTAAAGTAGCGATCATACACTGTGTGCGTTTTTCTTTCTGAGAGCGCCATTTGAAATAAGCACTTTTCCCCTTTTGCTACTATGGGATAAACTGAATATAAAAGGCTATAACTGCTCAACAACTGCATCTTTTTAAGAAATTTAAATTCTAAATGTAAGAATGAACAAAAAGCAACATTTTATGTAAATTCCGACAATTGTGAGTCCAGGGGGAAACGGGGGCCAAATCCCAAAGTTCTATTTTCCCCGTAATTACGCAAAATTTCTGAACGTCGTAATTTCCATATTTTTTTTTTTCAAAGTTGCGGCAGGAGCATTACATATCCTCATAGAGTAGTCTTTTGTTGTGCTTCCCTCAAAATTTGGTCCATCCAGTGTCTATAGAGCCGACGCTAGAAGCGAAATTCCTCAGATGTCGCAAGAGCGTCAGCGGCTTATCGGAGTAGTGGTAAGCCGCGAGAAGCCTCTCGATACTACGCGAATGCGACAGCTGTCGGCTACCAGTTGTTTAGACGTGTTCACTTCGGTTTGCGTTTATCAGTACTCGTGTTGTTTATACTGTGTTATTGAGTTGGTGTGCTAGTGCTTTATCGTGTGTTATTTGTTATTCATTCATTAGTTATGCCGCCAAACAAATATAGCCTTGAACAAAGAGTTTTTATGTAAGATACTTACGTGAAAACGAACTCTTGCAGAAAAGTAGTCAGGCGATTCGCAAGAAAATTTCCTGGCAATCCTGTTCCGGACAGACATACTGTTTACAACCTCGTTAAAAGCTTACGAGAGACAGGATCTCTTGAACCTAAGAAACGTGTTTCCAGACGACGTGTTCTTACGGAAGAAAAGCTAGACGAAATTGGTGAACGACTTGAACATACTCCAAAAAAATCCCTCCGTCGGCTTGCTCAGGAAACAGGCATTTCAAAATCCTCAGCACGAAATGCCACTAAATTACTTAGATTAAAACCCTACAAAATTACAGTGGTTCATGAATTGCAACCGCGCGATCACGCGACTAGAGTTCGATTCTGTAACTGGATGCTGGATAATATTGTTGCTGGCAGAGTAAATCCAGAATTAATCATATTTTCAGACGAAGCTTGGTTCGAATTGAATGGCCGAGTTATTTCACAAAACAATCGCTATTGGAGCGCAGAAAAACCTGACCTTGTGCATGAAGTTCCGCTCCATCCTGCAAAAATTGGTGTGTGGTGTGGTTTGAATGCGCACAGAATAATAGGGCCTATTTTTTATGAAGGTACTATCAATGGTGAAAGGTATCGAAGAGACATACTACAACCTTTTTTTTGAACAATTAACGGACATTGAATGCCAGCAGTCATTTTTTCAGCAGGACTCTGCTACTGCTCACACTGCTTATGAATCACTTAATTTTATTGCCGAGATTTTTGAGGACAGAATTATCAGTACTGAGTTGTGGCCCTCTCGTAGCCCCGATCTTACTCCTTGTGATTATTATTTATGGGGAACATTAAAAAACAAAGTGTATCAGAATAACCCGCGTACAATAGAGGATTTAAAAGAAAATATAAGAAGAGAAATTGCCAGAATCACACCTGAGGAGCTTATGGATGTTCAGAGGAATTTCATACGCAGATGCCGGAAATGTATTGGTGTTGAAGGAGGTCATTTTCAACATCATTTATAACACAGAAGGTTAGTGATCATCATTATTATTAGTTTTAAATATAATTTTACACTTTCGGTTTGCTTTATGCGCCGCGATGCTGTCTTCCCTTTCTGTCAACCGAGGATAAAGTAGAGATGTCTAAGAAAGATTAGATGTCTGAAATAAGGTTGTAATTGTAACTGTAATTGTGAAAAGTGGAAACATTACAAAACAAGCGGTTTCTGTTACGGACTATCTGTTACGCAATTTGGCGGCACCTGATGCATGACAAGGCCGGTAAGCGGCCGACGCTCTCGCGGTGTCTAAGAAAGATTACATGTCAAAAATAAAGTGCCAGAAATATTTGTATTTTAGAGGACACCTTTTCCAGCATCCTTACGACAAGGTACGTGCTTATTTAAGTTGTAATTGTAACTATAATTGTGAAAAGTGGAAACATTACAAAACAAGCGGTTTGTGTAACGGGCTATCTGTTACGCAATTTGCCGGCACCTGTTGCATGACTGGGCCGGCAAGCGGCAGACGCTCTTGCGGTGGCATGCTGCAATAACCTCCCTGTAGTATGTGGTACAGTTTATTAAACAAAAATATGTACATATTACATACGCATTTTGCATGAACAATACATACACCGACAGAAGTGTGCTGATTGTTGAAACACAGCGACTGGCGGCTTGGCCGGTCAGCAGCGCCTTATGAAGGCCCCATTAGAAGCAATGTTCCGCCAGCGGTGGCTCAGTGCGGCGACTACTGTGGGAAACTTGGTTTGGGAGTGAGGGGGATGATGGACGGTAGGGTGGGAGAGTAACAGGTGCGAGCGAGTACACAGTTCGGTTAAGCGGTCGTTCGGTTGACCGACGTTCGGATAATCGACGCTCTACTGTATGTTGATTCCAAATTTACGTCGGTTATATTATTTTTGAAAGGAAATCTTCTTCTTCTTTCTTCTCGTAATTTCTGGAAAAGGCTTCTTCTTCCTTCCTATCTTTGATTTGGGAAAAGGCTTCTTCTTCTTTTCTTCCTTCTGTTTTGGAAAATACTTCTTCTTTTCTTCCTTTTATTTTTTGAAAAGACTTCTTCTTCTTCTTCTTCTCTTTGATTTGGGAAAAGGCTTCTTCTTCTTTCTATTTTTGAAAAAAGACTTCTTCTTCTTCTTCTTCTCTTTGATTTGGGAAAAGGCTCCTTCTTCTTTTCTTCCTTCTACTTTTGGAAAAGACATCTTCTTCTTTTCTTCTTTCTACTATTGGAAAAGACTTCTTCTTCCGTTCTTCTTTCTATGTTTGGAAAAGACTTCTTCTTTTCTTCTTTCTATATTTTGAAGAAGGCTTATTCTTGTTTTTCTTCTCTTTGAAAGCGTAATCTTATTTATTACTTATATGCGCTCGCTTTCCCCGCTTCTATAGCAAACGATACAAGCTATACTTATAGAAAGGGTAGGGTCGACTAAACAGACAATAGCGCCACCTCCTATGTAACGACCAAAAGGGGAATAGCCCAGGATCGCTAACAGCAAGCGCTGCCTATGGCCCAGTGCGTCTAATAAGAAGCTCAACCGTAAGTGCTTCAGGGCGTCTAATTGAACACAGCGCCACCGAGGGACGCACAAATACAAAAGCTGACGATGTTCTCCTCGTCAGAGGTCTCAAAAAGGAGTGATAAATTTCTGAATAAATTTGCTCACTTTTAACTTTTCTAATTGTTTCATATATGAGGATATTCTTAATTATCCTAATTGGCTATATACAACATTTTATTCACTCCTTCTATAATTTTTATACTCTTCCTTTATATATGTTTCATTTACTATAATATATATAATCGCTCTTCTCCGCTCCTAGTTTCTATAATGAACTCTGCTCTTCTTTATATGGCGTGCTGCTATCTATCGTCGCTCTCGGGAAACATTTCTTCCTTGCATTTTTCATTGTCTCGTCGGAACTGGCACGTGACAGCGTAGGCAGGAAATTTTTTTTCGGGAAGGGCTGGAATTGTAACGGTAGATAGTACAAAGTTGCTTTCTAGGGGGACGGTATACACAATATGGTATTTCATACATTCAGAAATTTCTACTCTCAAATATGGCAATTGGGAGTCATTTTAAGGGGGAGGGGGTTGTATTTACCAATGGTTTTTCCAGTGTTCATCACTGTTTCTTTTAAACTTTTTTTTTATTATCATCAAAATTTTGGAGGGGGGGGGGGTTGAAGCCCATTAGCTCCCTCTGCGTGCGCCAGTGATTTCGAATTAAATGAACTTTTTCAAGATATCTCGGGGGGATGCAACTGTACCCCCCTGGCGCCTTTGGCCCAGTCAGTGGCGTATTTGTGATTTCATTTTGGGGGGTAGGTTCTTTGGGTATGCAAATTTGTATATGTTACCAGTCAGTGAACTAAACGATTTGCCTTGCGGTTCCAAGTACCTTGAAGATTGGTTCTAACCTACGTCATTAAATCTTACTTAATACATTTGTGACGTACTTTAGAAACAGTTAATTTACATTCTAAGGAAACACAAATTCGTACACAAAAATAGCTATCGAACTACAGCGCAGAAGGAATAACTTGGCAGTGACTTCATCTCCCACCTTCACCTCTCCTTCCAGAAGCGAAGGCTCATTCGCTTGAGCGGACTACAAGTTGACGTGCAAACCAATCGAAATCATTCCGAGAGGGGTGATGCAGGCGTGCAAACCCCCACACTGTCACAGTAGTCTTTCGAAACAAACCGCAGCTACGAACGAGTGATTGCAGGCTATTTTCTTTCTTTGTTAGCGAGTTTTTTTTGTTTTTGTTTTGCTGGTTTTGTGATTGTTGTACAATGAGGAGTGGCGATGCAAGAGAAATAGTTTTCAATGTGTATAAGTACTTTGATTGCGATGAAAAAAACCCACGGCTGTTCACACAACGTCTGTGGCGATAGGTGTCAGTGAAAGATCTTTGTGGAGAATTTTGAAGGAGAAACAGGAATGTGTTGCGAGTGCGAGCGGGAAACCATTTTCAACGTCGGGCAAAAACAAACCGAACGCACAGCAACGTGTCACAAATCTGGATTCTTTTGATGAAGCAGTCGTGTGCCAAACAATCCATGATTTATACACGAAAGGCATTAAACTTAAACTGATGAAGGAACTGCAAGAAAATGTTAATTTTAAGGGTTCGCGTTGGTCGTTGCGTATGACCATAAGAAAATTAGGGTTCAGATTTAAAAAGCACAGCGTAAGGAGCAGGAAGCTACTTCTTTAACGAAACAGCATCGTTGCGTTGCGGCGATCATTTTTGCGTGAAGTTAAAGAACTGCCCAGAGAGCAACCCTGCCGGTGTTTCATTTACATGGATGAAAGTTTCGTGAACACACACCACACTGCCCCCAAAGTTTGGCTGGATTCCAAAGATTCCAAGTTTATTATTGTGGATGCCGGTGGTGAAAGTGGATTTGTGGAGGGGGCGAAGTTAGTGTTCCTTTCAAAAACAACTCCTGGAGACTATCATGGGGAGATGAACACTAACAATTTTACGTTGTGTTTCGAAGAACAGCTTCTTCCCAATCTGCCCCCAAACTCTGTTATTGTGTGTGACAATGCTCCGTACCACAACAAGTTAGTGGAAAAAATCCCAACATCAAACAGCAGGAAGGATGAAATGAAGTAGTGGCTGTCATTTCACAATATTCCGCATACAGAAGGTTTGCTGAAAGCCGAATTGTATGAAATAATTAAAATAAACAAACATAAAATAAACATCTAGCAATGCTAACTTTAAATTGAAGATTGGTAGTTTCCACCGCGATCTTTACTGCTCGTACTCTTACTTGTGCCATGATTCCTTTCATAATAGTTGGCAACGCTGACTTAGCAGGGAGTGACGTCACTGCCAGGTTATTCCTTCCCGGCTGTTGTAACACCGAAAATTTATCCAAATTTCTATTGCCAGGTTCAAATGTTAATGCCCATTTAACAACCTACAAGTTTCTTGTGAACACTTGAATACATATTCGGTGAGATTGGTCAGCTGCAGAATTGTCCTCCTTTAATCCAGGAGGCTGCATACTTTTTGGCAGTGAAATATTTGTTGACTAAGCAATTAATGGACACGAACGATTTTTCAGTCGTGCTTGTCACAGTTAAGAAATAGTATACTGTATGCTTTCAATTCCATGATCTTTGAGGGGGATAAAACATAACTTGAAGGGTTAAAATGTTTTGTGGGGGGAAATCCACGGAATCCCCTCCCCCCGTTAATTCGCACACTAGTTATTGTTAGTAATGCTAATTGTACATTACTCATTGTGTAGTACTTTCTATACTTTTGCCTAACATTACTTTTCAAGATGGCTTTTCACTTCTCTTCAGGAAAACTTTTCTTCACTTTTGTTGACACACGAAAAACGCTTGATCATTTAAGTTAAAGGATCTAGTTATTGGAACATGCAGAGAAGAAATTAACATTGTAATTGAGAAACAGGAGATATAATTAATTTTGATCCACCACACCTTCATCCCGTTACTTGTTTTCTAATTTTACCATTTCTACATCGATTAATAATAATCTCGTAATATCAAAGACTTAATCTTCAATTCATTAGTATTTTGGTTGATCTTTTTCAAAGTACTACCATACTTTCTAATTTCACTAGATGGTTCACTTAAATGCGTTGCTTTATAACTTTTTAATTTCATATTATTTTCTTCATAATAGGTGCTGCCCTCATTTGTCCTTTCTTTGAAGTATTTGCTTGTCTGAGCGTTCACTTTCCTCATCTCATCCTATATTTTTCCTCCCTTAAATGCTTATTAAACCAGCTATGGATTTTTTGGGGGTACCCTTCTGCAATTTATATATTTTTTGAAAGGCTGCTCAAGCGAAAACAATTTATCCCGAGCCACTCCCGGATTTACATTCTGGACACACATTTTGGTCTTATAATAAATTTTGAGTTGTGTAATCAAATGTGATTATGTTCCGCTATTATTTGAAGACAGACCTGGGTTCAATTACAGGTGAACCAAGAATATTAGCCATCATCCAGTGGGATTCCTAGAGATTGTCGTACAGTCAAGGATACTTCTGGATTGTAACAATCGTATTGAAAGTACATGGAATCATTACAACCCAGAGTGTCCGTGACTGTACATGTGGGCTCAGGGGTGAATGAGATATTTTCAGTTTGATTCTGCTTTAATGGTCATCAGTGGCGGCGATTAGGGGGGCGTGGGTGGGGGCAGTTGCCCCGAACCTTTTGCTCCGCGAAAGATTTCTTAGTGCTAAGCCTAACTGCCCTTGCCTCTCCAGTTTCTTTCTAAATGTATCTGTTTCTATATCCCTTTCTATCAATTATTTCTTCCTTCTTCTATTTCTCTATTCATTGTATTTTTATTTTCTTCTATTTTTAATCTTTTTCTATTTTTTCATTCTTTCTGCACTCTTTCGTATCTCGTCTCTTTATCCCTCTGTGTATGTGTGTGTGTGTGTCCGCTCTGCCCCTCTTTAGCCTCGCTACAACTAGCCTTTGGAAATTTGCTTTTTAAAAGTAAACGATCTTCACTTAGTTCATTCAAATGTAACTTAGTAATAGCTACAAGTACTCATTTTGATATGTAACTGAGCTAATTTTTCTTTTAAAAAATGTAACTGGACTACAGTTATCCAGTTTATAAAATAACCGAGCAACAGTTATTGATTTTAAAAAGGAACTGAGCTGGTTTTTCTTTTTAAAAATGTAACTGTGCTACAGTTATCCAGTTAATAAAATAACTGAGCAACAGTTACTGATTTTAAAAAGTAACTGAGCTAGTTTTTCTTTTAAATAATGTAACTGGGCTACAGTTATCTATTTTAAAAATAACCGAGCAATAGTTACTGCTAAGCTAGTTTTTCTTATAAAAAAATTAACTGGGCTACAGTTATCTATTTTATAAAATAACCGAGCAACAGTTACTGCTAAGCTAGTTTTTCTTATAAAAAAATTAACTGGGCTACAGTTATCCATTTTATAAAATAACCGAGCGACAGTTACTGCTAAGCTAGTTTTTCTTATAAAAAAATTAACTGGGCTACAGTTATCTATTTTATAAAATAACCGAGCAACAGTTACTGCTAAGCTAGTTTTTCTTATAAAAAAATTAACTGGGCTACAGTTATCTATTTTATAAAATAACCGAGCAACAGTTACTGCTAAGCTAGTTTTTCTTATAAAAAAATTAACTGGGCTACAGTTATCTATTTTATAAAATAACCGAGCAACAGTTACTGCTAAGCTAGTTTTTCTTATAAAAAAATTAACTGGGCTACAGTTATCCATTTTATAAAATAACCGAGCGACAGTTACTGCTAAGCTAGTTTTTCTTATAAAAAAATTAACTGGGCTACAGTTATCTATTTTATAAAATAACCGAGCAACAGTTACTGCTAAGCTAGTTTTTCTTATAAAAAAATTAACTGGGCTACAGTTATCTATTTTATAAAATAACCGAGCGACAGTTACTGCTAAGCTAGTTTTTCTTATAAAAAAATTAACTGGGCTACAGTTATCTATTTTATAAAATAACCGAGCAACAGTTACTGCTAAGCTAGTTTTTCTTATAAAAAAATTAACTGGGCTACAGTTATCTATTTTATAAAATAACCGAGCAACAGTTACTGCTAAGCTAGTTTTTCTTATAAAAAAATTAACTGGGCTACAGTTATCTATTTTATAAAATAACCGAGCAACAGTTACTGCTAAGCTAGTTTTTCTTATAAAAAAATTAACTGGGCTACAGTTATCTATTTTATAAAATAACCGAGCAACAGTTACTGCTAAGCTAGTTTTTCTTATAAAAAAATTAACTGGGCTACAGTTATCCATTTTATAAAATAACCGAGCAACAGTTACTGCTAAGCTAGTTTTTCTTATAAAAAAATTAACTGGGCTACAGTTATCTATTTTATAAAATAACCGAGCAACAGTTACTGCTAAGCTAGTTTTTCTTATAAAAAAATTAACTGGGCTACAGTTATCCATTTTATAAAATAACCGAGCAACAGTTACTGCTAAGCTAGTTTTTCTTATAAAAAAATTAACTGGGCTACAGTTATCTATTTTATAAAATAACCGAGCAACAGTTACTGCTAAGCTAGTTTTTCTTATAAAAAAATTAACTGGGCTACAGTTATCTATTTTATAAAATAACCGAGCAACAGTTACTGCTAAGCTAGTTTTTCTTATAAAAAAATTAACTGGGCTACAGTTATCCATTTTATAAAATAACCGAGCAACAGTTACTGCTAAGCTAGTTTTTCTTATAAAAAAATTAACTGGGCTACAGTTATCTATTTTATAAAATAACCGAGCAACAGTTACTGCTAAGCTAGTTTTTCTTATAAAAAAATTAACTGGGCTACAGTTATCCATTTTATAAAATAACCGAGCAACAGTTACTGCTAAGCTAGTTTTTCTTATAAAAAAATTAACTGGGCTACAGTTATCCATTTTATAAAATAACCGAGCAACAGTTACTGCTAAGCTAGTTTTTCTTATAAAAAAATTAACTGGGCTACAGTTATCTATTTTATAAAATAACCGAGCAACAGTTACTGCTAAGCTAGTTTTTCTTATAAAAAAATTAACTGGGCTACAGTTATCTATTTTATAAAATAACCGAGCAACAGTTACTGCTAAGCTAGTTTTTCTTATAAAAAAATTAACTGGGCTACAGTTATCCATTTTATAAAATAACCGAGCAACAGTTACTGCTAAGCTAGTTTTTCTTATAAAAAAATTAACTGGGCTACAGTTATCTATTTTATAAAATAACCGAGCAACAGTTACTGCTAAGCTAGTTTTTCTTATAAAAAAATTAACTGGGCTACAGTTATCCATTTTATAAAATAACCGAGCAACAGTTACTGCTAAGCTAGTTTTTCTTATGAAAAAATTAACTGGGCTACAGTTATCTATTTAATAAAATAACCGAGCAACAGTTACTGCTAAGCTAGTTTTTCTTATAAAAAAATTAACTGGGCTACAGTTATCTATTTTATAAAATAACCGAGCAACAGTTACTGCTAAGCTAGTTTTTCTTATAAAAAAATTAACTGGGCTACAGTTATCTATTTTATAAAATAACCGAGCAACAGTTACTGCTAAGCTAGTTTTTCTTATAAAAAAATTAACTGGGCTACAGTTATCCATTTTATAAAATAACCGAGCAACAGTTACTGCTAAGCTAGTTTTTCTTATAAAAAAATTAACTGGGCTACAGTTATCTATTTTATAAAATAACCGAGCAACAGTTACTGCTAAGCTAGTTTTTCTTATAAAAAAATTAACTGGGCTACAGTTATCTATTTTATAAAATAACCGAGCAACAGTTACTGCTAAGCTAGTTTTTCTTATAAAAAAATTAACTGGGCTACAGTTATCCATTTTATAAAATAACCGAGCAACAGTTACTGCTAAGCTAGTTTTTCTTATAAAAAAATTAACTGGGCTACAGTTATCTATTTTATAAAATAACCGAGCAACAGTTACTGCTAAGCTAGTTTTTCTTATAAAAAAATTAACTGGGCTACAGTTATCCATTTTATAAAATAACCGAGCAACAGTTACTGCTAAGCTAGTTTTTCTTATAAAAAAATTAACTGGGCTACAGTTATCCATTTTATAAAATAACCGAGCAACAGTTACTGCTAAGCTAGTTTTTCTTATAAAAAAATTAACTGGGCTACAGTTATCTATTTTATAAAATAACCGAGCAACAGTTACTGCTAAGCTAGTTTTTCTTATAAAAAAATTAACTGGGCTACAGTTATCTATTTTATAAAATAACCGAGCAACAGTTACTGCTAAGCTAGTTTTTCTTATAAAAAAATTAACTGGGCTACAGTTATCCATTTTATAAAATAACCGAGCAACAGTTACTGCTAAGCTAGTTTTTCTTATAAAAAAATTAACTGGGCTACAGTTATCTATTTTATAAAATAACCGAGCAACAGTTACTGCTAAGCTAGTTTTTCTTATAAAAAAATTAACTGGGCTACAGTTATCCATTTTATAAAATAACCGAGCAACAGTTACTGCTAAGCTAGTTTTTCTTATAAAAAAATTAACTGGGCTACAGTTATCTATTTTATAAAATAACCGAGCAACAGTTACTGCTAAGCTAGTTTTTCTTATAAAAAAATTAACTGGGCTACAGTTATCTATTTTATAAAATAACCGAGCAACAGTTACTGCTAAGCTAGTTTTTCTTATAAAAAAATTAACTGGGCTACAGTTATCTATTTTATAAAATAACCGAGCAACAGTTACTGCTAAGCTAGTTTTTCTTATAAAAAAATTAACTGGGCTACAGTTATCTATTTTATAAAATAACCGAGCAACAGTTACTGCTAAGCTAGTTTTTCTTATAAAAAAA
Source organism: Lepisma saccharinum (assembly GCF_977018435.1). NCBI lineage: Eukaryota > Metazoa > Arthropoda > Insecta > Zygentoma > Lepismatidae > Lepisma > Lepisma saccharinum. Next base: position 14,714,242 of record NC_139239.1, on the reverse strand, counting down.
TTAACTGGGCTACAGTTATCCATTTTATAAAATAACCGAGCAACAGTTACTGCTAAGCTAGTTTTTCTTATAAAAAAATTAACTGGGCTACAGTTATCTATTTTATAAAATAACCGAGCAACAGTTACTGCTAAGCTAGTTTTTCTTATAAAAAAATTAACTGGGCTACAGTTATCCATTTTATAAAATAACCGAGCAACAGTTACTGCTAAGCTAGTTTTTCTTATAAAAAAATTAACTGGGCTACAGTTATCCATTTTATAAAATAACCGAGCAACAGTTACTGCTAAGCTAGTTTTTCTTATAAAAAAATTAACTGGGCTACAGTTATCCATTTTATAAAATAACCGAGCAACAGTTACTGCTAAGCTAGTTTTTCTTATAAAAAAATTAACTGGGCTACAGTTATCTATTTTATAAAATAACCGAGCAACAGTTACTGCTAAGCTAGTTTTTCTTATAAAAAAATTAACTGGGCTACAGTTATCTATTTTATAAAATAACCGAGCAACAGTTACTGCTAAGCTAGTTTTTCTTATAAAAAAATTAACTGGGCTACAGTTATCTATTTTATAAAATAACCGAGCAACAGTTACTGCTAAGCTAGTTTTTCTTATAAAAAAATTAACTGGGCTACAGTTATCTATTTTATAAAATAACCGAGCAACAGTTACTGCTAAGCTAGTTTTTCTTATAAAAAAATTAACTGGGCTACAGTTATCTATTTTATAAAATAACCGAGCAACAGTTACTGCTAAGCTAGTTTTTCTTATAAAAAAATTAACTGGGCTACAGTTATCCATTTTATAAAATAACCGAGCAACAGTTACTGCTAAGCTAGTTTTTCTTATAAAAAAATTAACTGGGCTACAGTTATCTATTTTATAAAATAACCGAGCAACAGTTACTGCTAAGCTAGTTTTTCTTATAAAAAAATTAACTGGGCTACAGTTATCCATTTTATAAAATAACCGAGCAACAGTTACTGCTAAGCTAGTTTTTCTTATAAAAAAATTAACTGGGCTACAGTTATCTATTTTATAAAATAACCGAGCAACAGTTACTGCTAAGCTAGTTTTTCTTATAAAAAAATTAACTGGGCTACAGTTATCTATTTTATAAAATAACCGAGCAACAGTTACTGCTAAGCTAGTTTTTCTTATAAAAAAATTAACTGGGCTACAGTTATCCATTTTATAAAATAACCGAGCAACAGTTACTGCTAAGCTAGTTTTTCTTATAAAAAAATTAACTGGGCTACAGTTATCTATTTTATAAAATAACCGAGCAACAGTTACTGCTAAGCTAGTTTTTCTTATAAAAAAATTAACTGGCTACAGTTATCTATTTTATAAAATAACCGAGCAACAGTTACTGCTAAGCTAGTTTTTCTTATAAAAAAATTAACTGGGCTACAGTTATCTATTTTATAAAATAACCGAGCAACAGTTACTGCTAAGCTAGTTTTTCTTATAAAAAAATTAACTGGGCTACAGTTATCTATTTTATAAAATAACCGAGCAACAGTTACTGCTAAGCTAGTTTTTCTTATAAAAAAATTAACTGGGCTACAGTTATCCATTTTATAAAATAACCGAGCAACAGTTACTGCTAAGCTAGTTTTTCTTATAAAAAATTAACTGGGCTACAGTTATCTATTTTATAAAATAACCGAGCAACAGTTACTGCTAAGCTAGTTTTTCTTATAAAAAAATTAACTGGGCTACAGTTATCCATTTTATAAAATAACCGAGCAACAGTTACTGCTAAGCTAGTTTTTCTTATAAAAAAATTAACTGGGCTACAGTTATCCATTTTATAAAATAACCGAGCAACAGTTACTGCTAAGCTAGTTTTTCTTATAAAAAAATTAACTGGGCTACAGTTATCCATTTTATAAAATAACCGAGCAACAGTTACTGCTAAGCTAGTTTTTCTTATAAAAAAATTACTGGGCTACAGTTATCCATTTTATAAAATAACCGAGCAACAGTTACTGCTAAGCTAGTTTTTCTTATAAAAAAATTAACTGGGCTACAGTTATCTATTTTATAAAATAACCGAGCAACAGTTACTGCTAAGCTAGTTTTTCTTATAAAAAAATTAACTGGGCTACAGTTATCCATTTTATAAAATAACCGAGCAACAGTTACTGCTAAGCTAGTTTTTCTTATAAAAAAATTAACTGGGCTACAGTTATCCATTTTATAAAATAACCGAGCAACAGTTACTGCTAAGCTAGTTTTTCTTATAAAAAAATTAACTGGGCTACAGTTATCCATTTTATAAAATAACCGAGCAACAGTTACTGCTAAGCTAGTTTTTCTTATAAAAAAATTAACTGGGCTACAGTTATCCATTTTATAAAATAACCGAGCAACAGTTACTGCTAAGCTAGTTTTTCTTATAAAAAAATTAACTGGGCTACAGTTATCCATTTTATAAAATAACCGAGCAACAGTTACTGCTAAGCTAGTTTTTCTTATAAAAAAATTAACTGGGCTACAGTTATCCATTTTATAAAATAACCGAGCAACAGTTACTGCTAAGCTAGTTTTTCTTATAAAAAAATTAACTGGGCTACAGTTATCCATTTTATAAAATAACCGAGCAACAGTTACTGCTAAGCTAGTTTTTCTTATAAAAAAATTACTGGGCTACAGTTATCCATTTTATAAAATAACCGAGCAACAGTTACTGCTAAGCTAGTTTTTCTTATAAAAAAATTAACTGGGCTACAGTTATCCATTTTATAAAATAACCGAGCAACAGTTACTGCTAAGCTAGTTTTTCTTATAAAAAAATTAACTGGGCTACAGTTATCCATTTTATAAAATAACCGAGCAACAGTTACTGCTAAGCTAGTTTTTCTTATAAAAAAATTAACTGGGCTACAGTTATCTATTTTATAAAATAACCGAGCAACAGTTACTGCTAAGCTAGTTTTTCTTATAAAAAAATTAACTGGGCTACAGTTATCTATTTTATAAAATAACCGAGCAACAGTTACTGCTAAGCTAGTTTTTCTTATAAAAAAATTAACTGGGCTACAGTTATCCATTTTATAAAATAACCGAGCAACAGTTACTGCTAAGCTAGTTTTCTTATAAAAAATTAACTGGGCTACAGTTATCATTTTATAAAATAACCGAGCAACAGTACTGCTAAGCTAGTTTTTCTTATAAAAAATTAACTGGGCTACAGTTATCCATTTTATAAAATAACCGAGCAACAGTTACTGCTAGCTAGTTTTTCTTATAAAAAAATTAACTGGGCTACAGTTATCTATTTTATAAAATAACCGAGCAACAGTTACTGCTAAGCTAGTTTTTCTTATAAAAAAATTAACTGGGCTACAGTTATCCATTTTATAAAATAACCGAGCAACAGTTACTGCTAAGCTAGTTTTTCTTATAAAAAAATTAACTGGGCTACAGTTATCCATTTTATAAAATAACCGAGCAACAGTTACTGCTAAGCTAGTTTTCTTATAAAAAAATTAACTGGGCTACAGTTATCCATTTTATAAAATAACCGAGCAACAGTTACTGCTAAGCTAGTTTTTCTTATAAAAAAATTAACTGGGCTACAGTTATCCATTTTATAAAATAACCGAGCAACAGTTACTGCTAAGCTAGTTTTTCTTATAAAAAAATTAACTGGGCTACAGTTATCCATTTTATAAAATAACCGAGCAACAGTTACTGCTAAGCTAGTTTTTCTTATAAAAAAATTAACTGGGCTACAGTTATCCATTTTATAAAATAACCGAGCAACAGTTACTGCTAAGCTAGTTTTTCTTATAAAAAAATTAACTGGGCTACAGTTATCCATTTTATAAAATAACCGAGCAACAGTTACTGCTAAGCTAGTTTTTCTTATAAAAAAATTAACTGGGCTACAGTTATCCATTTTATAAAATAACCGAGCAACAGTTACTGCTAAGCTAGTTTTTCTTATAAAAAAATTAACTGGGCTACAGTTATCCATTTTATAAAATAACCGAGCAACAGTTACTGCTAAGCTAGTTTTTTCTTATAAAAAAATTAACTGGGCTACAGTTATCCATTTTATAAAATAACCGAGCAACAGTTACTGCTAAGCTAGTTTTTCTTATAAAAAAATTAACTGGGCTACAGTTATCCATTTTATAAAATAACCGAGCAACAGTTACTGCTAAGCTAGTTTTTCTTATAAAAAAATTAACTGGGCTACAGTTATCCATTTTATAAAATAACCGAGCAACAGTTACTGCTAAGCTAGTTTTTCTTATAAAAAAATTAACTGGGCTACAGTTATCCATTTTATAAAATAACCGAGCAACAGTTACTGCTAAGCTAGTTTTTCTTATAAAAAAATTAACTGGGCTACAGTTATCCATTTTATAAAATAACCGAGCAACAGTTACTGCTAAGCTAGTTTTTCTTATAAAAAATTAACTGGGCTACAGTTATCCATTTTATAAAATAACCGAGCAACAGTTACTGCTAAGCTAGTTTTTCTTATAAAAAAATTAACTGGGCTACAGTTATCTATTTTATAAAATAACCGAGCAACAGTTACTGCTAAGCTAGTTTTTCTTATAAAAAATTAACTGGGCTACAGTTATCTATTTTATAAAATAACCGAGCAACAGTTACTGCTAAGCTAGTTTTTCT